>NC_136523.1:55353786-55371286 GCF_053919585.1 Euprymna scolopes | reverse complement strand
AAATTTATTATAATTTTATTTAAACATATATATATATATATATATATATATATATATATATATATATATATATATATATATATATATCATACCAATAATTATCTTCAATCTGTGATCTTCTGGAACGGAAATTTACAATCTGGTAATACCCCTTTTTCTAAACGATTATGACGCCCAGTCTTCTTGCTTATATGGTATTATCTTTTTATATATCTATGCCCCATAAAATTTGTCACATTCATGTTAATGTACTGCTGCCTGTTTTTGCTTGTACCATGTGTCTTGTAGATAAAATGCAATTGCTTTCATAATTCCTTGTGTATTGCCTTTTCGGTATTCTTTTGTTGGTCTATGTTTGCTTAACGTGTTTGGTTCCAATTTCAGTATCTTGTGCGTCTGTTTTCTATGAATTCAATTCCTCTGTTTACATTTCCGTTTTGTAGTCTTGTCCAAGTGTTTTTGTTTAGCCGATTTTTGTCATTCAAGCATCTTCCGTGTAATAGTTTTCAATCCCATTTTCTTTCCCCTGTCTTCTTTACTGCTGGGTCTTTTTACATAACTTTTTTTATTTTTATTAATATATCTGTTTAAGCTTTTTTTAGCAAGTGTACTAGAAGGAATTCAGTGGATTACAACACTTTCTGCTTGTAATTTACATTACAATAGTAAACCCCTTAGTCCGACAGCGCAATACTACACCGCTCAATACTGTAAAACTGAAACGAAGCGTTTCTGCTTTAAAAGGAGAACATTTTCTTCTAATTCATATCCATATCGTATAATACCAACCGACCTGCTAGTGTGTATATACATATACATATACATACACCCCCATATATATATATATATATATATATATATATATATATATATTTATATATATATATATACAAAGTCGAACGATAAAATTGTGACTTTAAACAACATGATATAGTTCCATTTATGTTTAATGAAAACTGTTTTTTTGTGCTTTGCTTTTTTTGCAGACAATATACTAGTTGGGTATTGTGTACAAATATTAAGATGTATAAGAGCTTTATATCATGTCTGAAAGTGACAAAAATTTATCGAGCGAGATAGAAGATTGGCTGCAGTACAACTCATGCACTGTACCGATCTAAGTTATGAAAACAGATGCATTGCCGACAACCTAAAAATCAAAATCCGAGCGGTTCAACGTTGTAGCGCACAGCTCAACGAACTTTCTGGCAAGAGCTATAGTCTTAATGAAGTTTCAAGGCTTTGGAGTTGGCTTGAAACTCAACACTAAAGTATGCATAGATGTGCTAAACAGAGTGGCGATCACTTTGTGCAATATGTTGGCGGCTGGACTACCCCTAAATGTGGCATCATCACTCGTCGCCGCCTCACAAATTCAAAAAAACCTACGCTTTGCTTCAAAGGAGTCTACGACGTTGTACCCTTCACTCACCGGTCTATCTCCTCCTCTAACCTGAACACAATGAACTACTCTATTCAGTTATACATAAGAACATCACCACAATGACAGCCGCGAATACCAAAGCCAGCCTGATGGCTGCCATTAGCTGAGTATTCGTCAAGATCCCGCTGTCGATTTTGGAAAAAGCATTCTTCAAGTTCATGTGAGTTTACTTAACGTTAACACCTTATACAGCGTTACATAACAGGTGCATTGGGACATATTAAATACTACACAGGCCAGAACGCTCAACACTTAAAATTGGAAGTCAGTTCTTTAATATGATGCGGCCGATTTCAAAATGAATATTGTCGTTTAATGCACAATTGCACCTTTATTCTTGATTTGCTTTTTATTTCAACACAAATTTAAACGATTAACATGAACAAACACTAAGACCAGACATATACAAAGTTTAGAATTAATATTCTTGTTTAGAGTTCCATTGAATTATAGTACTTGATATTTGCATTTTCAAATTTACATCAAACTCGTATATATTATCAGTTCACATGTAATCACGTTTTTCTTCACCATATTCCCTCTGGTTCACTTTTTGGTTTCAAGTAAGATCTTTGACTTACTTGTTGTTTCATCAAATACTTTTGCATGCAAAATCCGATTCCGCATTTTGCTAATTCCTACCCTCTCATGAGAAGGAAAGTATTTCTTCGAAACTCCGCAGATTAAGGACTATCCACTTATCAAGTGTTTCCTTTTAAGATTAAAAAAGTTTTTAACTCTTTTTCAAAGGGTTTTTAACATGTTTTATTAATTGTTTGCTCATATATATATATACATATATATATATATATATATATATATATATATATATATATATATATAATGAAGTACGCAATACATTCTTTACGGTGCAATGTTTTATACAATATATTATGAAATAAGTACCCGCAGTGGGTAGGCATGTTAAGCTTCCTTCTGCTGGACCAGGACTGGGAAAGGAAATCTATGGATTGGATTGAATAATGAGCGATTGCACCGATTTCTATGCCGATAAAACTATAGAAGTTTAGCATATTTATTGATCATGATTCAATCCCGGACAATGTTGGACTCCCTGCTAGCGCACATACAAACATAAAAACCTATATATATATATATATATATATATATATATATATATATATATATATATATATATATATATACATATATATATATGTATATATATATGTGTGTGTGTGTGTTTACGTGTGTGTCTGAGTGTGTGTTTTTCTGTATATGATAAATGACACAGTACTATATTAAATTGAAAGCCCTCGAGAACGATTCTATGCAAGATAAAAAGTAAACACATAAAAAAGTAAAACAGCAAACGGGAAAGATGACCGAGTTTGTTGTTAATACGTTGGTTTGTTCGAACAATACGGGTGAATGGCTACTTTGTCGTTTTTCTTGTGTTACACATATTCTATGCTTCTATTATACATACAGATGAATGTGTATATAAAAATATATTAGGATTGTCGATCTTCCCTATTTTATTATTCCCGCATACATGCATAATATATATATATATATATATATATATATATATATATATATATATATATATACATATATATATACATATATGTATGCATGTACATATATATATACATATATATAGAATATATACATATTTACATATATATATATGTGAACCCGCTTACACACATTATATATATTTATATATATATATATCTGTGTGTGTGTGTGTGTGTAACAAAATAGTGGGGCATAAATATAAAATGCATAAATGTCTATCTGTGTGAACCTCTATATATATGTATATAAGAGGAGAATGCAAGTAAAATCAAAAAATGCTCCAAATAATGTAAGATGCACGCGAAGCGTACGAGTTTCAAAGAATGTGCATTCTTTGTGTTTTCGTTCCTATTTCTTGTTTACTTGCAGAACAGAGCCTATATTCAGATTGTTGGAATGTACTCCGACCGATTCGCCAAATTGTCGAAATATTTCACATTCCTTCCGCGCTGACAAAAGCTGTCGTATGTGTAAACAACATGAAGAAAAAAGAAAATGAGAAAAAAAAAATACAATGCTGACTAAAGTATTTTCGAAAAAGGCAACCCATTGCTGGATTCGTTAAACAAACTGGTCGAGATGTGTTTCTATCTCCTTATCTCTTGCATGGTGTCCCTGATTTTCCATTTCACTCTACTTGCAGGAAGTCTGCCTCTGTCTCTTTTTTATTTTGTTCCTTTTTTCTATCTTCTATCCTCTCTCTATATATATATCTCTATCTCTGTCTATCTCTCTCTCTCTTTATATATATATATATATATATATATATATATATATATATATATATATATATATATACAGTAATTCAGAAAAAAATATATGGCGATTAAGTTACACTGAATATTCCGCGTTTCATTCACTCTAGGACTCTTAAAGCTTATCATATATTATAATATTATTATAAGCCTGAAGAGTCCTAGAGTGGATGAAACGCGGAATATTCAGTGCAGCTTAATCGCCATATATATTTTATAAATTACTAACTAGCTCTACCTACGTATTGAGCACTTTGGAAATAAATACTTAAAATTTACGCATAAATCTATATTTTCGTATATTAATTTTATGTGAGTAAATTAAGTAGTTATAGTAGCGTTATATATATATATATATGTATATATGTATGTGTATATATATGTATATATATACATATATATAATATATATACATATATATGTGTCAGATCGATCACAAAAACAAAGTAATGAAACCAAATCAAGAGGTTTATATTTATTCGATTCTTAATGTTTTTTCTTTGTCTTTTTTATAAATTATATTTGTACGATATGTCATTTAATAATCTAGCATATTTCTTTTTTTACTTCTACGTGTACAAATGCACATAAACACTCACATACACAATATATATATATATATATATACATATATATATATTTATATATATATGTATATATATATGTATATATATATATATATGTATATATATATATACATATATATATATATATATATATATATATATATATCAATGGAAGGAAGGAACACTAGTGGATGTTAGTGTTTGATATTTATTAATTAAATAATGATGTCTTCCCTGCTGATTGTGGAGCACTTTCAGTTCTAATAAAATCGGTCAACTTAGCTCATACGAGCATATCATCATGTAATGATTAGATCGCTCTGACAAACGTTAAACGCATTTAATAATAAAAATAAATATTTAATTTCGATAGGATTTCTCGCGTTTGACGCTACCCGAATCGTTCGAATTCTTGCTAATAAAACCAGACATGCCTTCTGTTGTCGGGGTTCGAATTGCTCGACTGGCATTGCTTGTGGCACCCTGCACTGATTATTCCCGAAAGGAGGAAACATTAGTGGCTGTAGGTATTTAATAATGTTTATAATAAATAATAATGTCAGCCTCTTTAAGAAACCTGTTTCTTATCGTTGAGAACTTTCAGTTGTAATAAAGTAGGTTAAATTAGCTCACACGTGCAGATCGTCATATTATGATTAGATCACTCTGACTGACGTTAAAAGCATTTAATAAAAATACATGTTTAAATTCCAATGTATCTCTCGCAGTTGACCCTAGCCAAATCATTCGAGTGGTTGCTTATGAAGCCAGACATGACTACTCTTACCGGGGGTGGAATCTCCCACTGGCGTTTATTGTGACACAATGCACTGATGATTCCCGAAAGGCTTATACAGTGGTGTCTGCAGGTATTTAATAATTATTTCATGAATAATAATAATAATAATAATAATAATAATAATAATAATAATAAAAATAAATGTGTGTGTATTTATATTTATATATATATATACATATATATATATATATATATATATATATATGTATATATATATATATATATATATATATATATATATATATATATATATATATATATATATATATATAGTATAGAATCAAAGGAAGTTCAATGTTTACATGATATAGGCAACGGTTAATCTCGATCTAAAAAAAATACCAAGTATGTATATGAAGATTTTTTAATCCCAACCAAATAAAAAAGGCCAATACACAAATAAAAGTGAGAAAGGCTTATTTGAAGAAAAAAGAAAAAATATTAAAAGTGAAGCTGAAATTTACAATCAAATTTATTGTTCGACTGAATACCCCAAACACATTTTAAAAAGCGTTTAATCCGCGGAGTTTAAAAAGAAGGTTAATCTTGCTATTCTCCTCATCAGAAATCAGAAAGAAATCAGGAAAATTATATTTGTAGCAATGTTAGAATCTGCTGGTTACATTAATGGGGGATTGGTCCGTGCTCTTTCCATCTTTACCTTATAGTTATAGCTGTTCGTGTGACGTCATAAATTTATTATCAAAATAATATTATTTTATATATTGGAGCTTAAAGGACTATAATATACTTATAGCTTTTTGTGTGACGTCTTGAGATTAGAATTAAAATAATAGAATACAAGCATAAGCGATAATAAAAAGCAAAGAATCATACATAATAGCGTCAATAATTATTTGAATAATTCAAAATAATAGAGAACTTACAAAAGTTACAAAAGTCAGGTAATTTTTTCATTTCAATTCTATATATTATAAAAAGGGAGCAATTATTACCGTCTGCAAGATGACAGCATCAGTAAAGAAAATAGTGACTCCAGACATAACAAAAAAAATTGCCACACTACCTGCTTGTGCCTCATGCATGTTTTCTACTAATACTCATTTGGTTTAATTACAATGAATATTTAGCTGCAATTTCTCCGATCGTCGGGGGGGGAGGTGTGTAACTATTCAGTGCTTCCGCCTTAAAATTTAATCAAGAAGCGATACCGTAAAATTTGAATTAAACTTGAAAAACTATTAAACTTCTGATGAGTTAAAGGCAGATTATATGTAATGCTTGCTATAATTATTAAATTAATGGTGTTGGGCTACGAAACCGTTACTCTCAAAATTGTAAATGTCAACGTAATTAAAGAAATGAATTGTAAGATGGGCAATATTATAAACTTTGGAATATATATTTTTTTTTTATCTGTTTATTATATGCTGTATGATTGCATTGAGCTTCAAAAACAAAGAGTATTAAATAATAAAGTAAAGTATAATTTTGAAAAGATCAGATTTTCGCAGAAATATATATATATATCTATATATATATATTTATATATATATATGCATATATATATATATTTCTTCACTCATTTTTGTTAATAAGCCCAGCCTTGACAGTCGAGTTTTAAATTTCTCCCATTTCTTTTTTTTCTACGCACATCTTATATTTCTTTTAATAATTTGATTTTAATTCATTCCCTTTTCCTTGTACCCATTTGTGAATTATTCAACGGATTTCTGCTTTTGGATTACTTTGGACGATCTTCCAATTACGCGATTACCTTGGATTTTACTTGTGCAAATGGCAATTAAACTAACTTTTTGGATTCTAGATTTTGGGATTTTACATTTATGGTATATGTTAACCTTCGCCACACAAGCCATTCACATTAAATTGCATTTTCTTCACCCTATTTCGTCTTCTTCACTATTTTTACCAAGTAAGATCTATAACTTACTTGTAGTTTCATTTAATACTTTTGCAAGCAAAATTGGATCCCGCATTTTGGTAAATCCTACCCTCTGATGAGAAGGAAATTATTTCAGCGACACTCCGCGGATTAAAGATTATCCACTTATTCTGTGCTTCTTTTTGAAAAGTAAAAGTGTTTACAAAATGTTTTTCACCATTTTCATTAACTACTTGTTCTTGTCGTTGTTTGTTTGTTTACAAACAGGCGGTTTGAGCACTGTAAAAGTGGTGGCGAATGTCCATTTTAATAGACATTCCGACGAGTTATTTGCGGGCGTCGCTTCCGTGGTCGAGTGAGAGAACTGCTGACTGTCAACACGACGGTTCTAGGTTCAATCCTTGGCTTGCGAGAGTTGCTAGTCTAGCGCCACTGATGAGTTGTGATACAAGGCAACAGGACTGTATGTCGATGACTACAAATATATGTATAAATATATATATGTATATATATATATATATGTGTGTGTGTGTGTGTGTGTGTCTGAGTGTATTTTTATGCGGATATGAGTGTAAATATTTTCATGTGCTTAAGTGTGCATATATATGCATCTTTGTTTTGAATTTGTTATATTAAGACAGCATTTGCAACAACGGACATTCTCAAATAACACAGCTGATATTTGTATATTGAAATCCAAAATATTAATAAAGTTTCATGAGAATAAGGAGCACTTTCCATTCGTCTACAACTAATCTTCATGTGAAATTGATGCATTGTTGAGGTTAAATGACGGGGGAGAAAGTGAATGGTAGAAATATAGAAAAATAAATATTTAAAAAGAAATATATAGTGAGAAGTAGAGGCAAAACAAGGGAAAACATAGTTAGATATATTTATATACATATAGAGAAAAATAGACAAATCGACAGACGATTATTTATGCAGATAGAAAGACAAAATATAACAGCATAGATAATCGCTCGATCTGACGCTCTCTGATTATATATCTATCTCTATCTCTCTACGCGTTGTATGCAGTCTATCCAATTCTTGCTCCGCATATATACATATATATATATAAAGAAAGGAGGGAAGGAGGGAGAGAGATAAAGGGAACGAGACAAAGGGAGAGATATTGAGAGAGAACGTGAGTGTGAGGTCTGAGACAGGGAAAGATAAAACTAGTACAGCGTTAAAAAGAAGGGGGTGTTCTATTTTCTCTTTCATTGTATCTCCTATATATATATATATATATATATATATATATATATATATATATATATATATATTCTTTGAAGTTTTTAACCTTTAAAACTATACAAAAAAAATTATCATTCGTTAGAAAACCATGTAGTCAGTAAGTCATTCAATCACCTGCTATCACTGCATCAGACTGCCCTCGAATTTACCGTAGCACTATTAATTTATTTTTTTAAACGGATCATCAGTTTGCTTACCATGAAACACTATATATATATATATATATATATATATATATATATATACAAAATGTAAAAGA
Source organism: Euprymna scolopes (assembly GCF_053919585.1). NCBI lineage: Eukaryota > Metazoa > Mollusca > Cephalopoda > Sepiida > Sepiolidae > Euprymna > Euprymna scolopes. Next base: position 55,362,788 of record NC_136523.1, on the reverse strand, counting down.
AAAAAGTTATAAAGGGATAGCAATTATCATAGATATAGAAATCTTTGAACGTTGAGAAAAACAAAGAGATAGACGTAGAAAATATACAGAAAGAAACATATAGATAAATAGTAGACAAAATAACATTGGATATATTTGCTCGGTCTATATGTGTATCTCTTTCTGTCTTTAAACCTACACACACACACACACACACACACACACACACATATATATATATATATATATATAAGATGGAAGTGTAAGTATCAGTAAATGTACTAATGAGCGTTTATTATTTACCATATGACATGATTAATCAAGAATAAAGCACAAATTTAATTTAATAGACTATTATTATTAACAAGAAAAAAGACGGTCACGATGTCTACTTATTGACCAACAACCACGGCCCAACCTCCATGTAAAATGCTATTTTATGAATGATAAAAACTATGTTGGAACACGCATGCGTACGGCGCCTCAGTTAAAAATCGCGGGGATAAGCCTTGCATATATGGGTTAGTTTACGATTCATATGCAAAGTAGGATCAATAATACTGCTGCTTTCTTCTGGTGTGGGAAGTTTATGAATGACTGCGTGTGAATGTATGACAAAGACATTTTGGAAAGGAAATATAACAATTGGGATATAGAGCGAGCAAGAGAGTGTGATAAGTATTTTAAAGGGGACAATCGATTTATGAATGAAGAATTACTTTGATTTGATCTCGAAACTAAATTTAGCATGTAATGGAACAAGAATTTATGTGTTTCCATATATATATATATATATATATATATATATATATATATGTATACATATTTGTATATATATATATATATATATATATATATGTATACATATTTGTATATATATATATATATATTTGTATATATATATGCATATATGTTTATGAAAAACTATGTATACATAAAACACAATATGCATAAAAACACAATATATATGTGTATATATATATGTTTATACACACACACACACACACACACACACACACACATATATATATATATATATATATAACAGGAAAAAGGAAATATAGTAAGATAGTTACATGTGATAATATATATGCATGCATATATGTCTTAGTGTGCGTGTTTGAATACGTATACACTCACATCTATCGGTCTATCTTTAAATCTCTTTCTCTATCTCTCCCTATCAATATATATATATATATATATATATATATATATATATATATATATATATATATTCTTGGCAGTACTTCGCAAACGTAGGTTCTAGAAGGGGTTTTTTTATGTCGACTGCAGCCACGCGTGTTGCTTACGAGTCCGATGTGGGACAAGCAGGTTTGGCCACATCAGTTGCAGTCAAAACACCCGTCAGGTGTTGCTGCTGAGGCGTCTCGAATCTTTCTCCTGCAGCGCTCCTCCCGCAGATTCTCTCTGCGGGAGATCTCAAAGGAGGAGACAGCCTGGTGGAAAGTACGTCGCCAGGTAACACGTTAAGAAGCGAGAGCAGACCACTGAATGTTCTCAATCTGGCAGTCTCCGAGGGACTTCTTCAGAGAATCATTATATATAAATAAATATATATATATATATATATATATATATATATATATATATATATATATATATATATATATATATATATATACTTCGGTGCTTTTCTGTCACGGTCAGTAGAGAGTTCGCCATATAGGACTGTCTTGGGTAAGCGATGATCCCCCATTCTGGAAATGTGCCCGACCCAGCGTAACTGTGAGGTCAGCAGCATGGGCTCAATGATGGTTATATATATATATATATATATATATTAATATATATATATATTAATATATATATATATATTAATATATATATATGTGTGTGTGTGTGTGTGTGTGTGGGTGTGGGTGTGTGTGTGTGTGTGCGTGTGTGTGTGTGTGTGTTTGCGTGTGTGTTAATCATGGAAAATTTACATTAGAAATATTGTCATGAATAATCCGGGGTGAGAAAAAATTGATATAAAATATAAAAAAAAATAAAATAAAGGAAAAATTAATATATAAATCAACTTTAATCCTAAGAGAATTTCTTTTTGACTGCAATGAGGAGATCTCAAGGACTTAATAAAAATGTCTTCTTGGATTTTAGATGAAAGGGCGACTGCTACTTGCTCAGGAACGTTAAACAGTCAGAACTAAAATTCGTGCCAAATGCACATACTCGCAAATCTCAGAGCTTTACTTAGAACATCCGAAATTAAAAATTTGCAGAATAGATCTTTGTTTTTTTCCAGCAGTAATCCAATCTTTGCGATTTCTGCCCAACATAGTGGGCGCTGAATGCTAGAATTATTATGGCGGTTAAGAATAACTTTTCGAATTGAAAACAATACACGTCTAGTTAGAAACCTGTTGCAATCAAGAACATTATAAAGAATAACGTTCACATTAAAAAACCTTGTGGGACAGACCTCGCAAAGATTCGATTTTCGTAAAATCAACACGTACCAGCAAAGATTGGATTTGCAAATCTGTAAATTTCTAGAGAAAGGTACCTCTCTTATTCAAAATAGAAAACATTTTGAAAAAGATAGGTACCTTTTTCTCGAAATTAATCAAAGTTCCCCACAACCAACGGACTTTACATACACCGGACACACCAGCAACTTGGTAATACATAATTATACATTGAAGTGGAGAATGATAGTCAAATAAAGGTTAGACATTCCTCAATTCAGCCATACTCGTCTACATCTGTCTGTTTTTCTTATTTACTTCATCTTTTTCGGTCTTCCTCCGCATTATTTTTGGCTTTAAAAATGTATATATATATATATATATATATATATATATATATATATATATATATATATATATATATATATATATATAGTAAATAAATGACAAACATCTATATTCCAAAGCTCATGATGTTGATCATCTCATTATTTATTCCTTTAATTCAGTTGACATTTACAATTCAATAAATGTCTACTTAATTTATGGAATAAATAATAAGATGGTCAACATCATGAATTTTAGAATATAGTTTTTTGTGATTTATTCACTTATTGCTCTCTAATAACATTGGGTTTCTTAAATAAGGATTGGTATATATTCTAAGAAAATATATTTATACAGAAATATATGTATATATATATATATATATATATATATATATATATATATTCCTGTATATTTCTTTTTTTCTTCTTTCCTTCTCTTCTTTAGTTATAAATCTTAAAAATTAAATGTACTATCTAAATGGAGATTCCTTCCTTTTTTTCATGGTCATCTTCTGATATCGTCTTTTCAAATCATAATAACCACTTCTGTCTAAGTCTGACAAAGTTACTGGATCGATGATACTATTCGGTAACAGAAACATGTAAAACTAAACAGATAAAACGGTAACACTATATATATATATATATATATATATATATATATATATATATATATATATATATATATATATATATATATATATATAACGAGCGGCAATTTGTTGTGCACGGGCACACATCATGTTCTATGTAAATGCGTCATATACTCTTCTTTTAGGTTCTCTAAATTTACCTCGGGTACGTCTTCTTTTTTTTCCTTCGTTTGTTTCCTTTGATAATCGTGTTGCTCCCCTTCCCGACTATCTCTTGCTCTTCTTGAATTTCTTTTTGTGATCAATTTAATCATGTTAGATTCTGCCTGCTTCATGCTGGGGTTCTCTTTTCAAATTTTTTCACCTTGCTTTCCTTTCCCTTTGGAGTATTCTGTTGAGCTGCAGACGTTTTTCTCGATGTGAAGCGTTTTCATTGGAACGAATTGCAGAAACTCTTAGTCGAATAGCCTCTGATTTTGCCAATTTTTCTGCGTCAGTTTCGTTTTCTTCTCATGTAATGCATATTTTAACACGCATTATAGTATTAGCATTATCTTATTTTTTGTGCATCTAACGAAAAATGAATCCTTAATGATGCGTTAAAATAGTTTGCCACTGTTATTTGAGAAGGTCAAAGTTTAGCGATTCAGTGCAATATATTTCGTCATATGTTATGGACAACTATCATGCCATATTTAATCAGAATGGGTTCAGGTAAAAAGCTAGAGGAGGGTGATCTGATTTGATTGGAAAAGAAGTTGGCCAGAGTCATGGTGGCGGTCAGAGAGATGATGACAACCTATACTTTGTGTGCACCATCCTGTCCTTAATGAGTTTATGTAACAGCCTATAAAATATGACCTTAACCTTTCACCTTGACCTTGAAAATGATGAGCACAATTCCTAGGTGAGGAATTATCATCATGTAAAGTTTGGCTATGATCCGTCAAATGATTTGGGCTGCAGAAGAGTACATATACATAGGCTATAACTTGACCTCTGACCTTAACATTGCACAATGGTGTGCACCAACACTAATTGGTGAAATATAAGCATGTATATGAACATTATCTCAGTGGCGTAAGCTTGAAGGGACTATATATATATATATACGTATGATATGGTTAAGCATTTGAATTTAACCTTGTAATGTGATAAGGACCATTCCTAGATGTGAGTCCCTAATAATGCCAGGTTTGGTCATGATTGATTCAGTGTTGTGCACTTTAGGAGAGTATATATATATATATATATATATATATATATATATATATATATATATATATATATATATATGTATATATATATATATAGGCTATGACCTTTACTCTAATCTTAACAATAATAAGTTTGTGGAATATTCCTATACAATCATAATGCCACATTTGGTCATGATCAGTCCAGTGGTTGCGCTGTAGGAGAGTTGTATACACAGACTCACACATACGAACACTATTAGTTATATATATATATATATATATATATATATATATATATATATATATATATATATATATATATATATACTAGCATTTAAGCCCGGCGTTTCCGTGGTGTTTGGAAGTGTATTTTGAGCAAAGAAACGAGCGGTCATTTTTTTTTACCCCTATTATGACACCTAACATTTAATGTTTTGGGCTCAAATCAAATTATTAAGTAAGATCCACGTCCAAGGAACCTATATCTAAAATTTCAAGTGTTTGGACCCAAAATGAGATATGGTAAAATATGTTTACATAAGGATATGAGTATAATTTTCTATAGTAAAACGATTCATCACTTTGCATTGTTATAAAGATTTCTACACGCATACTTTTAAGCATGGACACCAAAGCGCTCTCAAACTTTATGTTGAATATCTTAACACTATTAATATATCAAAAGTCACTTTGTGTGCGAGTGGGGGGGGTGAACTCCTTTCCCATAGGTTTAGAAATGACTCACTCTATCTATTGCAAATTCAACATAAAGGTAATTTATATTTCTGGTAGTTTTCTTAGGTATGTGTGTACAGAAATTAATCCGATAATTATCGAAAATCGGAAAATCCGATCTTAAAACGAGTCATTCTTCCCTCAAAGATAAATAATTTTTATAGGAGACTGTTTTACCTAACATCGGTGTAATCATGCCCGGTGTAACGTAAAATATTCCCTTTAAAATTCTTCTCTTTTTCCATAAGAGAATCAATTATATTTTAAAGATCGCAAAGTTCAAATATAAGCTGCGATTATATTGTAAACAAACACAGGCGGAACTACATTATTATTATTATTATTATTTCTTTTAGTTTTTTTTTTGTTTTAAGAATTACTCAACCGGATAAAATATTTTTCGTAATATGTAATATTCAGTGGAGGACTTCTTCTATTATAATACATAAGCAATATGAATTAATTAAAATATATCACTGCGTATTATACAAGAGGACAACGCAGGGGTGCATGCTAATCATATATATATATATATATATATATATATATATATACATACAGACATATATCTGTAATGTATATATATATATATATATATATATATATATATATATATATACATACCGAATGGAAATTGTATTTCGACAAAATGGAGAAATAAAAAGGAAAAAACCTAGTTACGTGTTCATCAACGCTTCGTCTTAAGCGAGTCTCGAAATAAATTTTGGTTCCTTTGTCTATTTTTCTCTAACTGTTGGTTCCTTTTTATTTATTTATTTCTTCTTCTCTCTCCCTCTCATATATACACACACACACACACATACATATATATATATATATATATATATATATGTAAAATATATTTGTAGTTATCAACATACAGTCCTGTTGCGTTGTATCACAACTCATCAGTGCCGCTAAACTAGCATCTCTCCCAAGCCAAGGATTGAACCTAGAACCGTCGTGTTGACAGTCGGTGGTTCTCCCACTCGACCATGGAAATAACTCGTCGGAATGTCTATTTAAATAGATACCCGCCTATATATATATATATATATATATATATATATATATATATATATATATATATATATATATATATATATGCATACATATATATATGCATACATATACATATATATGCATACATATATATATATATGCATACATATACATATATATGCATGCATATATATATATATGCATATATATATATATATATGCATACATATATATGCATACATATACATATATATGCATACATATATATATATATATATGCATACATATACATATATATGCATGCATATATATATATATGCATACATATATATATGCATACAAATATATATATATGCATACATATATATATGCATACATATATATATATATGCATACATATATATATGCATACATATATATATATATATATATATATATATATATATATATATATATATATATACATATATATTTAATCTGTGCGCGTCTCAACAAAATAGCACTGACATTTTTTGATCTGAATGCTATAACATTAGTATATAGGGGATTTGGGCACGTGGAACTACTTTAACGAGTTAAGAGCTGGTAAAGTGTAAAAATTGAAATAAAATGGAATTACAACGTTATTTTTAACATTATAACTGTCTATGTGCATATATATCTGGCTCGTGGTTTTGACTTAAAGCATATTTTACGAATCGGCAACACCGGTCGGACTATATATATATATATATATATATATATATATATATATATATATATATGTGTGTGTGTGTGTGTGTGTGTGTGTGTGTGTGTGTGTGTTGGGGGGAGTAAAGGCGGGGTGTAGACAAAGAGAATGGCGGATTTGCCCAGTCGTAAAATACGCTTAAATATGTTATTATATTTGGCCAGATTTCATATATTATTTTATAGAGTAGTGATTCTAAAGAAAAAACAAGTATTTGAGTGCCATATACGAGAATTGGGAAGCGGAAAATTATGGCATCAAAACTGATGACTGTACTAACGTTACACATAAAAGTATACAAAATAAACTCAGATCAATATACAAAATATATTACGATTATAAAAAAAAATTCTGACCGGCTTTTCACCCCTTTTCGAACTTATTAATTCCGCCAAAGACCCACAAAAGAACAACCCATAATACACAAATAAGTTAGGGTCCCTTGCCCGCTCTTCTACTTCAAGTTTCGCAGAGATACATTGTGAAAATATGGAGACAGATATGCAAGGAGAAATGATATTGTATATATATATATATATATATATATATATATATATATATATATACACGCACATATATATACATATATAAATGTGTGTATAACATATATATGCATATATATACAGATATATATATATATATATATATATATATATATATATATATATATATATATATATATGTGTGTATATATGTATATATATCCATATCAGTATATATATATAATTATTTATACATAGATCTAAATTTGTATCTATATAAATATATGTATACATATATATATATACATTAGGCACCGCCAAAACTGGGGGGGGGGGGCAGGTCAGTACTTTTTGACGGACCGTCTTTTTAAAAATCTACCAAAAATCAGGTAATTATCCGATCAATACGAAATTTTCAGCGATTATTAGGAGGAGAATGGACTTTATAACAGTGTACTTATTTTTCATAAACGATATTTATGTATATATATATATTTGCTTACAAAACCCCCCTTGTTTTGAAGTGGGAACAAATATGCTTAAAATAATCATCTGAAACAGAACAAAACATATTGTGTTGTTGTAGGGGACAGAATTATAGATTTAAAAAAAAAAATGTTTGCATACCTTATTTTGACGTCTGAATATCAGAACTTCGATTGTGTTTAATTATCCCGCTTTTGAGTTTTGAAGTGTGAAACTCGGTGAATATGTTAAGTAAAATAATTAATTTAAGTTCAGCAAAACAAAAAAAAAATTTTTAATATTTATACGAAAAAAGCCATTTTAAAATTTTTGATAAATAAATTAACAATTTTTTTTTAGCGAGCCGAATAATGCATGACCATTATTAAACAGGGCATGCTTTGAAGAATCGATACAAAAAAAAATCGATAAATATTGTGCCATTTGTGTTAAAAATAGCATCATTTTTTTCGATCCCGTTTGAAAACGTTTGCCGCCTTTCGACTACGGTGGACCAAACGCGCTGAAATAATTTTTTTATTCTGCTTTAAATTGCCCCCCCCCATTTTGGGGAGCCTGGCCCCCACACACATACACATTAAAAACCAAACTCATACAAATGGTCACCCATCTGGTACTGGCCAGCCTCAGCTTAATAATACATTGAAATTTTCGTCAGTGAAAAATAATTTTTTTTGGCCTGTTTGGTCTTCCATAGTTTTCTTCTTATCAAACGCAAAACGTAAACAGAGTCGATATAGACTCTACGTCGACGCGAAATATCTGGTTACCTATATGAATAAGTCGAATTATTTGAAAATAAAATTTGAATATTCTCTTAGAAAATCATCCTAAATCTTAGTTAGACAATAAATAAATAAATTAATTATTTCACAAACCTTTTTTTTTTTTTAATATTTAAGTACGTTTTTTGTGCAAGACAAAAAATGTCAATTGTTAACTTTTGGGAAAATTTAACATTTAAAATTTAATTAAAAATAGTAGAAAAAGTTTTACATTATGTTGTTTTCTATATGATAAAATTCAGGGATTTAT
>NC_136523.1:55348786-55351286 GCF_053919585.1 Euprymna scolopes | reverse complement strand
TATATATATTTATATATATATATATATATATATATATAGTTTTATATTTGTGAGATTGTATATATATATATATATATATATATGTAGGTAAATTTCTTTGCACATATATAAATACATTTTTGTTTGTGTGTGTGATTTGGTCCCTATAGACTCCAAAATAGCGGAAGAGGTGTTCTTTAAAATTTACGAAACTTTTTGTGTATATGTCTTGGAGTGATCTTAGTGAATTTTGTCTCAGAATAATCCCGATTATTACCGATGAGTCATTTTTCTGCTGTCGCTTAGCAACAATGACAGAACAGCATGCCTTTTGATGTCTACTACGGATAATTGATAGCGTGTCATGGTTTTTTTTTATTATTTTAGTTTGAACTGTAAGTTTGAATTGACAGACCATCTCATAAGGTGGTCTCTAAATTCAAACTTACAGTTCAAACTCCGCACGTATACTTCTTAATAGTCTTTTTCATGAATAGCAAAAATTTTGTGAGACTTGAAAATATGTTTTTTTATAATTTGTTTCTGTTGTTTTTTCTTTCCTTTTTTTTTCCATAACGTTGTCTATAGGAGTAAACCTCGCACTTTTTGTTTATCTTTTGTTAACTGGAAGGGCGGTTATATGCGCAATTGTATAAAAGAAACCGTACGATCTCAACAGATTTATATAGATTAACATATTTTGAACAAAGTTACTGCATGGATGCAGGTGAAGCTTCCTCTCAAGCGATTTCACGGATTGCGAGAACAATCAGGTCTAATGGATGGACCAGATGTTAGAAGGTAAAAAGTGTCACTTTTAACAATTTGAGTTATTTGTGACCACTTTTGGGCTCCTGACACCCAGTTCCCAATGTAAATTGACAAACAGTCCAGTTTTACGCCTTAATATATATATATATATATATATATATATATATATATATATATATATATATATATATATATATGTATATATATATATATATATATATATATATATATATATATATATATATATGAAGTCAGCACAATGGGAACCCCCTATATACACATAAATATCAGGTTTTCAGTAATATAAAAAAGAGCTCCAAAAAAGCATTTTTAGCCATTAAAATCCCAGAAGGATGAGAACCAGAATTTTGCAAGGATCACCCATACTGAATTTATAGTAAGGACAATAACCTTCATATTCTGGCCAAGTTTCAGGAAAATTTAATAGATGGATCTAACGCTATGGGAAAAACAGTTGAATTTTGGGTCATATTCTGGGAATTTATTTAGCCCTTGGATGCTCAGAATCTAAATGAAAATGGAAAACGGTGCAGTTCTAAGCCTAAACACATATATTTGAGTTAACCACCGTGGTAAACCACTAAATAGTCAGATATATAAAGTTTTGGGTTTAAAAATATGAACAAAAGGAGCCACAAAAATGGCGTTTTTAACACTATTAGTCTCAAGGGATGGCAACCAGAGTTTTGCAAAGTCACCCATACTGAAGGTCTATTGAGAAGGTTGGGTTCCATATTTTGGCCAAGTTTGAAAAAAATCTAATCGGTTGATCAAATTTATAAGGCACAACATGTGATTTTAAGCCATTTTTGCAAAAATAAAAAAATAAAAAATAATAATTACTGTGCAAATCTATTTAATGAAATGCAATTTGTAGCAAAATTTCAGGGAAAACTAATGGACGATTATTCGGCAACTGTCCGAACTAACGGACGCACGCAAGTACGGACGCCACTGAAAACATAGGCCCCTCTCCGATAAATCAGGTGGCCAATATAGGAGTGTGAAATATCCGTTGATCATTATTCAATCCCGGGCGACGTTTGGTCTCCAAGCTAGTATATATATATATATATATATATATATATATATATATATATATATATATATATATATATATATATATATATATATAAAGCGGTTATTTTGTTTTTAATTTGACCCCTATTATGACCGCTTAATATTTATTCTTTTGAGCTCAAATCAAGTTATTAAGTTAGATCCATGCTAAAACGACTTACATCCAAAATTCCAAGTGTTTAACCGCAACATTTTCGGAGGAGTTTGGTAGAGTTCTCAAAGGTATAATCGTTAAATTTTGACCCGTAACTGCCAAATGTTTTACCGAAAACCGATAACACAACTTTTCCCAAATTTCAGTACCCTGTATATAAAATGTCGAGCATGTAGACTGAGAATTGACAGAGTTATTGCGTTGGAAAATGTACACACACCCACACACACACACACACACACACACACACACAGACACACAGACACACACAGGCACGTTCACTTTTATATGCACACAGATGGTCATGGCCCCGTGGTTGCTAATTAAGTATGAGGTAAGCAGACAATATTTTTACATGGGATGCAGGTTTACATTGATATTTACATCAAGTCGAATGACTTTTCCCCCCTAATTATTTACTTTAGATATATATTTTTTTAAATTTACGACCTTAAGCTTGTTAAAATATTTCGACTACATTCAAAATTTACATTA
>NC_136523.1:55191286-55343786 GCF_053919585.1 Euprymna scolopes | reverse complement strand
GTATATATGTGTGTGTGTGTGCGTGTGCGTGTGAGTGTGCGTTTGTATGTGTGTGTGTGTGTGTGTTCGTGCGTGTGTGCTTGGTCGTTTGTGCGCGTGTATGCGCGTTTGTGTATGGACGTCTCTAATCATCCGCGCACAGGCTATATCGTAGGAATTCATCGTGGCTAGGCAAGCAAGTTCCTTAAGCGCGGGTCGGGGCTTGATAGCCTAGACGACAGTCGGCGGTCATGTTCTTCATACAAATATTCATCATAACTCGTCAAGTAATATATGAATCGGGCTGACATAAAAACGCACATATATATGCATCTATGTATTTACATTTGATGCAAACAGTTATATTAAGATACTTGCGTATATATTTATGCAGACACACACATAAATGTTTGCATACACTCTTATACATACATACACGTGTAGAAATCCAGACATGTGTACGTACAAGAAAGAACAAGGTATTGTCTCGTGATAATGAACCAGTCTATTATCTGTTCTTAGTCTGCGTCTTATACTTTTGTATTCGATAATGAAGAAATATGACTAGGTTATGGCATTTCCCCCTCCCCTTAAAAATATCAGATTTTATGGAGATGAATTTTCCCAGCAGAAAAAAATAGCGCATGTGTCTCACTTTGTCCTTGCACTAACTTAGGCAAGTAATTAAATATCTATGAATGTATATTATATATATATATATATATATATATATATATATATATATATATATATATATATATATATATTATTTCTTTATTTATATGTGCACGTATGTATATTATGAATATAGTTGAATATATATATATATGCATGTATGTATATTATGAATATAATTGAATATATATATATATATATATATATATATATATATATATATATATATATATATACGTATAATCACACTGGCACACCGACTCCTGTTAGATCAACAAACCAAATATAAGCAGCGTTCAACCTGGTCAATATAAAATAAATGACCATTTATTAGTACCAGGTGCGGTGTGTGCTCTCCGCTTACCTCCACATTGTTTCCAATCGTCCGGGATTTCTCCTTGACACTGGAATCAGACAGTGCCCACTCAGGATAGGTGCGGTTTGGGAGTGTGCATCTCTTGCTTATCAATTAGATACGCCGTCACTTTTACAAAAAGTGTCCATGGTCTTCTGAAACAGAACGAGGGACACTAAAAGAAAATAAATGTACCTTCAAACACACGTATATATATATATATATATATATATATATATATATATATATATATATATATATAAAGAGAGAGAGAGAGAGAGAGAGAGAGAGAGAGAAAGATCTACACATGCTCAAACTTGCATCTATATAATATTAAACTATATTTATCTTGTTCTAGCGGGGAGAACTGGCTAAAGTGCACATTTACGCATCTTATATATATATATATATATATATATATATATATATATATATATATATATATATATATATATATATATAGTTTTATAAAAATAACTGAATATTAGTTCGATCAGTCATGATTTTTCAATAATATCGTTAATCGGAACTCACTGATATCGGATATATATATATATATATATATATATATATATATATATATATATATATATATATATATATATATATGTGTGTGTGTGTGTGTGTGTGTGTGTGTGTGTGTGGATGGTGTGTGTGTGTGTCTGAGTGTTTCTGTATGCCTGTATGTGTGTCTGTCAATACGTAGACATGCATTGCCATTTGTGAATATAGGAGTATTTACGCATGGAAGAGCATATTTAGTGTTTAAAACCAACAAAACATTAGTTTGATCAATCATGCTTTTTAATATTACTTTAAACAGTTTGATATATAAAATCGGCGTGTATGTGTGCGTGTGTGTATTGCTGTGTGTGATATGTGTTTGTTTGTCAGCGTGCCTCTGTGTGTGTGTGTTTGTGTGTGTGTCAATACGTGTACATGCAACGACATTTGTGTATAGAAGACTGTTTACAGTATGTATGCGGCTGTTGCACATGCCCAACCTCTCCTTTCAGTTCGCAATCATCTCCGACGTGCCCAACACAACGACGAACTTTTCTTCGGTGTGCTACACTTTACCGACCTGACAAGCCGCCCAATCCCGCCCCACGCTTAGCAAGTCTCCACCCTGTCCATTCACAAACATCAGCCGCCCCAACAAGCCACTGCTAGTCTTCTTTTTCGACCTCCCTCTCGCCACCTCACTCTATTCCTCTCTTTCTCTTACTCTCCGTTATTCATCTATCTTTCCTTACTCTCTGCATCAGTGCATCACTTCCCTCCTGTCTTGCTTTGCATGGATACAGAAAGAGTCGATCACTATATTTAGTTACCCGATCGATCTTTTCGCTCAGCTCGGCAGTACAGGGTTCCCAGCTCATCCCAGTCCACATACACCTTCTATTGTTCACAAACTCTTCCGCACACTCACACATATGAAACAAACACATATACACACACGGTGACACATATTGAAAACAGCACGTTCTACTATGTTCTCCATTACTAGATCGCACAGAGTCGCTGTCCTTTGCAGCATTTCGTTAGTGTGGACGGCTACCTAATGTTTAACCTTTATAATATTAAATGTATACGTTTTCTTTTTGATTGAGAGTTACCACTTACCAAGGCGCGAAGACAACTGAAGGATAAGGGTTAATGCATTCAACGAAGTAGTATATTAATAACGAATGGTGTGAATTTGGTAGAGTTTGTATGTATGGAGACGATTAACTGTAATTGTTTACATTGGATTTGAAATTGTTTACATGTTGTATTCTACCTGAAAACAGACAAGAGGATCAGTGTTCAAAAACCGAAAAGTACTGAGAAAAAAGCTTTATTCATGGAACCTGCATTTAGATTTTAGAACAAATAGACAGTGTGAGAAATCAAAGATAGGCGTTGAAGCTAGTTGAGTGTTTTTCTGAAAGTTTGGCTAGGAGGGGCGACCGTATATTCGATTCGGACGAGCCATACTAATGAAAATAGCGACGTCCATATGTATATGTGTGTGTTTATACGTAGATGTATATAAACACACACACATGCACCCCCATATATATATATATATATATATATATATATATATATATATATATATATATATATATATATATATATATATATATATATATATATCAAATCTTAGTCGTTCAATTAATCGAAAAAATTATGACCTGAAATGTTTGAATTCCAAATCAAAAGATTCTTATTATTCTATGTAAGAAAAAGAATAAATTTGAAATAGAAAAACGCCGTATCCTATACGATTTCGATGTCTACCATCTCTTCAGAGGAGAAACTATAAGCAAATAGTAATAATGGTGTACACCTTATTTGTTAAAGTCATTTTACAACACTGCTATCAAAGCCCTTCACTTCGGATTTTACCATGCAATTTGGATTTGAATTTTTATATCCTTTTATTACTTTCCCTTACTCCATGATATTTAAATACTAAAACAACTTCTAATTCTTATTTTCCATGTCTCACTGACTTTAGCAAATATGGTGAAAACCATTATAACTATTTGCCAACATTTTCTCCCCTGAAGAGATAGTAGACATCGAAATCCTATAGGATGAGGAGTTATAATATTTCAAATGTATACTTTGTCTTACATAGAATAATAAAAATCTTTTGATTTGAAATTCAAACATTTCACTTCATGAATATTTTAATTCATAGAATGACTAACATTTGCTTTATTTGTTCTATCTTGTATATCGGGCAATTCTTATTTCGGTTAGTACTTATCGAATATTACTGCTAGTAATATCTTGTACAACTTTTCCAGGTTTCAATAGCAGTTGATTGTTAGGTAATCTTTATTCTGAAGATTATATATATATATATATATATATATATATATATTTATATATATATATATATTTATATATATATATATAGTTATACTAGCAGTTCATGCACTGCTCATAACTTTACGTGTATATATATATATATATATATATATATATATATATATATATATAGGGAGACAAAGAGATTGATAAATAGATAGATAGATAGATAAACAAATAGATGCGTGTTTCTATACACGTATTAATGGAGGAGTTTAGTAGGGTCTGCAAAGGTCAACTCGTTCGTCTTTGACCTCTTGGCAGCCAAATTTTCGAACAAAATCTTATGAAAAGCTCGTTGCATGTCTAATTACCCTTTATGTAAACTTGCAAATGTTTAGACCAAAAATTTGCTGAATAATTTGGCAGAGACTGCAAAGATCAAATCTTCTGAATTTGGCCCCTTGATAGCCACATTTTCAGAAAAAAAAAACAACTAAAAACTAGCTGTGTATCTGATTAAACTTTATGTAAAATTTCAAATGTTTAGAAAAAAATTGACTGAAACATCAATTTTTTAAGACTTTAACTCCAATTTCGATCCCCCTAATATTTTTTTTTGTTTTGGGCTCAAATCAAGTTATAAAGTTTGATCTACGTCAAAGGAATCTACATCTAAAATTGTGTTTTGACCCAAAATTGATTTAGAACCAAAATTGACTGCCGAGTTTAGTAGAGATTTTTTAGGTCTTATTGTTGACCCCTTGACAGCTTTATTTCTCCTCTAAAAACCGATTAAAAAGATTTTCCAAAATATAATTCTCTCTTTTGCCAAATCCCGAATCTGTAGATGACACACACACACACACATATATATATATATATATATATATATATATATATATATATATACTAGCATCCAAGCCCGGCGTTGCCCGGATGTTTAAAGGTCTGTGCTGAGCAAAAAAAAAAAGTGGTAGTAGGAAGGCAGGCTCGAACCCGTACCGCAAAGTAGGAAAGGATCGGGGAAAAACGGGACGTCTTCGATTTTACGACCACCGCCACACCGGAAGTGAAGTAGGTTTTAATTAAGGCTAGACAATCAAAAAGAGGGCATGACTTTCGAAAATATCTGCGAAAAAGGCGACTCTTCCCTGTAGAAATGTGCCCATTTGAGGGTGCAGAAATTAATGTTTTTAGCCAATTTTCCAGTATTTGTTTTCTGAAGGGTCGCACTTCAAAATAATACTGATTTTGTGAAAATCCGTTGCCTTTATCGAAGTTTTTAAGCAGACATGCAAACATACATACATGCATATATTTATATATTTGTTGCTTAAATTTTCGACCGAATCCGATGAAAAAGATTGCCCTATCTCAGAATATCCTTTATGTAAAATTTTAAATGTTTAGACCAGAAATTGTAAAGAGTAATTTGGTAAAGACCGAAGAGGTGAATTGTGTTGGGCTCAAATAAATTTATTAAGTTAGATCGATGTCCAAGGAACCTATAAGTAAAATTTCAAGTGTTTAGACACACAATTGCCGGAGGGGTTTGGTAGAGTTCTCAAAGGACAAATCGTATTTATATATATATATATATATATACGTTTTTAGCTATCCGGCCTTTTTTTGGCCGTTTGTAGCTTCCTCAGACTTTTACAGAAATATTCGTTATTATTTGATGAAAGAGTGAAAGAGTGAATGAGGTCAGTGGGGGCCGCGAGAAGGGCGGAAGCAAGAGAGGAAGGGAACAAGGGATAAGGTGGGAGGGGACACTTGGTATGCCGGTAATGTTTTAATTTTGGAGTTTTTTGGACTTGTGGGGAGGGTCTGGGAAGTTTTCTTCCGCCCTCTTCGCACCCCCTGACCTCATTCCCTCTTTCACTCTTTCATCCCATAATAAAGAACATTTCTGTAAAAGTCTGAGGATGCTACAGACGGCCAAAAATCGGCCGGGTAGCTGAAACAATAATGTAATATGTTAATAAGTTACTGCAGAAAGATACGGTAATAAAATTTTCCCCAAAACCTCTGGACTTGATTGAGGGGAAACTAAAACTTGCAAGTATGCTGTCAAATGATCTGAAATAACTGCAAGAGGAGACCTTATTCCAAATACCCGACAGTACTTCCTTAACACTCCCTGGCCTAACGTTTAATGGGAATAGGAACTAGCATAGATACATTGAAAGCATTGCCAAAGCTGCTGCGAAGAAGGTGGTCTCTCTCTCTTTCTCTCTTTCTCTCTTTCTCTCTCTCTCTCTCTACTGTGCTAGGGATCTACTTACGCCTAAAAGTACCATGTGCCTATATAAGGCCACCATTCGCCCATGTATGGAATACTGTTGTCACATTTGGCCTAATACATCTGCTACTTGTCTCTCACTCCTTCACAGGTTGTAAAAGAGAGTCACCAACCTGATAAGTCCTGAACTGTCATCTAAGCTTCAGACTTTGTACCATCGACGGAATTTTGCATCCCTCATCTACATGTAATTTAATTGTGGATGCTCTGAAGAACTACAATCATTTGTACCCCCTCAATGTAAATACACCCGACAAACAGCTAAATCCCACCTCTTCACAGTAGAGATCCCTAGGTGTAAAAAAGCGTTCTACTCCAATAGTTTCTTCCCCATAACTGCTAGACTTTGGAACTCCCTTCTGTGATTCAACTTCCCAAACTGTAACGTGAACAGATATTTTGCTACTCATTTCCCTTAATAATACCCCTGCTACTTACGTCCGCAATAGTACCCCCCCTTCAAAGTGGCGCTGTGTCTTGTTTAGGGTAAATAAGAAAAGATGCTATATCTCCCTTCTTTTTGTAATATGGTACGATTATGAATATCTCGGGTCATGGATATGACCTTAAATTATATCCGATGGTGAGGCACCAGCTTTCGGGCTTTGGAGAGTGTGAAGACACCCCTTAATTGCGATTGCTCCCAAGTCCACTCTTACCCGTAGTTGTAGTACCTGTTAGGGCCCCAACTATGGGTTAAATAGAACCTCACTTGCAAAAAAACAAAAACAAACAAAGATATTCTTTTCTACAAAATCACTGGATTCGGCATTAAATGACCCGAAAAGGGTTAATATGCCGTAAAACAACCAAGCAACCAAGCAACCAACGTATGAATATCTCGAAATATCAAACAGTTCTTATGAATTGTAAAGAGAAAAGATATGACGTTTGAGAAATATTTGGATCTTGTGTTATGTAAAATTATGGGAAACTATTGCAGCAAGTTTTAGTCTCTATACAATCAAGTCCAGAACTTATGGGGTAATATCAGATATTTTGTAATTCATATACCAAACTATGAAATCAAATGACTACGAGCGAAACATTGGTAAGGTTCAGTAGGTTTTTACACTAAAACCAGCTTTTAAAGTAACCACTATTACAGGTTTTCGATGGTAATGAAAACGAAAATAAAGTTTAGAATACTGGGAAATGAGAATTTTCTAAGATATAAAGAAATTTTAGTTTCAAAAATAGGGATACATCTCCTCTCTTCGGTTTTCGCACATGAGATAGATTCCAAAGTGTGTAATGCTTGATGAAACCGGAGATATTCATACTCGTTAAAAAAATAGGGGAAATATAGAAAATGAGAAACATTTGGAATGAACCCCTCTCTTTCTGTTATTTCAGATCATTTAAAACCATGCCAGCAAGTTCTAATCGTCCCTCATCAACGCAAGGGGTTGGGAATATATATATATATATATATATATATATATATATATAATGGGGGTCAATGTGTGTGAAAATACATATATTGTAGCTAAATAAAATATTAAAATAATCATATATTTGGATCCGTAGGACGAAAATAAATCTTCAGGCTTTTTTAGAATAGTAATACGATGATAAAAATGTTATGCCAGTTGGTAAAACAGAACCTACATTTTCAAACCAATAAAATATGCCGTAATCGTCCTACATGTGTATGCATCGTGTCCTGGCAGGCTAGCTTCAGTGTTATTGCTTTAGAATGAAATGGAGTAGGATTTTTATTTGCTTGCATGTTCCCATGTGAACTTGCCATGCCAATAATATATATATATATATATATATACATATATATATATATATATATATATATATGGGCGTGTGTGTGTATATGTTATATATATATATGTATATATATATATACAATATATATATATATTATATATATATGTATATATACAATACATATGTTATATATATATGTATATATATAATATATATACATATGTATACATATATATATATATATATATATATATATATATATATATATGCATGGTTAGTGAGGGTTTACCCAAGTATGGTGCCGATTATTAGGAAACTATTAAAATAAAATCGCATTATTTATATATGCTACAGAAAGGAAACTATCTGTACCGTTTTGCTCAAATCTAAAACAAACCTGGACAATATCAGGTTGCTTATGTTTACAATTAAATCTTGTATTTATATCGTTATAAAAACAGATAGAGAGGTTAAAAACTAGGCTACAAATAGAGGGTAAGAGAGAGAGAGAGAAAGAGTGAAGTAAAGAACAAGATAAAAAAAGATATAGTAAACCAGATATTTATTATCTTAATAATAATTTATTTTAACGATTGACTAGCCTTAACTTAAACCTACGTCACTTACCCTTTTGATATGGGTGCAACACTAAAGGCGTCAAGTGTGGTTTTTTTCGCCTTCTTTTCCTACTTCGTGGTACGGGTTCGAGCATTTTTTGTTTGTTTAACCCACACCTTCAGACACCGGGCAACGCTGGGAACCATTTATAATATAAATCTTACCGGTCTGTTTAATTGTATGTATTATGTTGGTATGGTTGTCTTAAACTTCCGAGAGAGGCAACGGATTTTCGCGAGATCGGTTTCGTTGTTATGCTCGACCCTTCGGACGACAGATATTGAAAGATTTCCCAAAACAATTATTCCTTCGTCCTCATTTTAAACAATGGGGAGTCGCTTTTTCGCCTTTTTTCGAAAGTCATCACATCTTTTCGATTGACTTGTCTTGAAACTTCGCCACTTTCGGTTTAGCGATGGGCGCAACGACAAAGACACATTTTTTTATACGTTCTTTTCCTCCTCCGCGGTACTGGCTCCAGCTTGACTACCTACTACCATCCCTATTTTTGCTAAACAGCTTAAAACACCCGGCAACGCCGGTAACTTGGCTAGTAAGTAAATAACGCTCAATTAATGCGTACATAATAAACAACCGCGGAAATATATATATATATATATGTATATATATATATATATATATGTGTGTGTGTGTGTGTGTGTGTGTGTGTGTGTGTGTGTGTGTGTGTGTGTGTGTGTGTGTGTGTGTGTGTGTATGAAAAATTCAGTTTCAGGACGGGTAAAATTATTCTACCAAATATAAGGTTAGCGCAAAAATGTTTTTCGGCGTTCAAATTATGTATAAAAGACAACATGTTTTTTTTCACCAACCTAGTATGGCACTTTTTCATCTGTATTTTGCTCGTTTTAGACTTAAATCCTATTAACCTTAAGTCAAAGATTTCTCGAATTTATGTCTGATTTTTATCTAAATACAATACGTGAGTTTATACAAAGAAAATATTTCAAGTTTAAGGCTAAGCTTAATTGATGCCAGGTGCTTTAAATCTGACTAACAATCGGACGTCTTCAATCAAACACGCCTGATTACAATGAATTTAAATATGAGAGGTTGTGTTGTAAGAAAAACATCGGAAATATATTTGTAATAGCATGCATACACGGCATTACCCGGGTAGACATGATATTTTGTTTGGACAGAGCTGCTATACTAAAGATATTGAGCAACCCTCTCAGAAAGTAACGGACGAATAGGTGTCAACTTGGACTCCCATACCCTCCAAAATGAATAAAACAATTTGGTTTTAATAAAAATAGAAGAGACGGCCCGTGCGATCGCAAAAGAAAAAACAAAAATTCGTAGGTAGGCTTTAATCTGGAACGCGATAAAAGAAAAGAAAAGGGTAAGTAGAACACGTTTTTCCCAACTATACGACTTATTACTTTATGACGCGTACATGACTTGCTAAAAATTGCATCGCAAGATATATTTGACCATCACAATTTTTTTTTCAATTTTTCAATATTATGTGCACGAGGGATCGGTTCTTCAAATGGTATCGGTTTAGACCCTATCAGATGCGGCTGACGAAATTCTTTTAGTGGATATACGGACACACACACAAAATATACGTTTAAAACTTATGTAATAGTAAGACAAAAGAGGGAATAAATCTAACCGATTTCTAAAAGTAAAATGATGTCGGTAATAATAATCTTAAAAATGATAAGTTAAACATATTATCAATAGAAATCACCTTTAAATAACAATCTTTAAACAAATTTAAAAGAAGTGTCTCGCTATTAAGAGTAACTCAATTACAGTTCTTTTTTAATCGATTTTCAATAATGTAATAAGTAAATCGAGTTACTACTATTCGTACGTTTGGTAAGAATCATACTTTATATGAAAATATATGAAATGGGAAAGATTGGGTATTTTATATATATTTATCAAATTGTGAACAAACGACCAAACAAATAAACAGGCATTATTACGAGTTCATGTATATAGATTGGGGCGGAATAGTTATTCTAAATATTACGAAAAATTCTAAGTTATTTGATATTTCACGTTGAAGTTACTTACTTGGTTTTATTCTCTCTGTACACAATTAAATAAATGAAAACTATTTGATTATCTTGTGCTTAGCGACTCCGTTACAAAATGATTTATAAGTCGTATAATTAATTATGCTAACATAATTATATATGTTACATAAAAAAGGGCTGCCTCCTTTTCATGTAAGTAAAAAAAATAGGAAATTACTTAAATGTAAATATGAAATAGGATAGTCAAAGAATCGAACTTGCGAAGCTAGATTTGGAATTGAAAATTCCAATCATAAGTTAAAATGAATGGAGACTGTTATTGAAATAAGGAATTGCAATTGTTTAGCTTACATATCTGTATATGGAAAAGGAATGTAATAATGAAATTTGTTTCTTTAAAGAATTTAATCGTCAATTGAAATTGTAAACATGTTTTGTGAAAATCTTATTTATAAAAATAGGTTACTGAACCTGAGGTCATGTCAAGTTTGGCAACGTGACGCATGTACTCCAAAGTGTTTTATGAGCACATGTTTAATCATGCGATGACGTGACGAGTTTTCAATATCGTTAGAGTTTTTAGATGCAGTCTGGGAGAAGGGTCGGTAAGAAGGTGAAAGGTTCAGACCGATTCTCCGTAAAAAATCACCACACCTCCTAGAAGTGAGAGGGTTTTAGAAATAACCATGTAGAGAAACTTTGAATTCCTCAAGCGAAATAATGGACCAGTCATGAAATAAAGGACGGCATCATCTTTGTGTAGCTGTGTCGTCTGTGTTCATCATTACAACGAGAAAGGTAACGTGTTTATATTATATGCACAACTGTCAAAAAGTAAATTTCAAACGAACTATCTCTCGGTCTAGCTATCAAGATATTCATAAATCTCCACTCATTGAATTGGTTCTCTTGTAGTAACATGCAACCTGTCTATTATATCTCTCTCTCTCTCTCTCTATATATATATATATATATATATATATATATATATGCATATATATATAGAAGTCTCTCTCTCTCTCTCTATATATATATATATATATATATATATATATATATATATATCTGTTTATGCCTCAAACACATTAACACTTCTAAGACTCTAATGTCTCACTAAGACTGTCTCGATCTCACAACATTCAACATGATCTCACGAACACATTCTAATACAACATGCCCATCTTAAGACATATGCACACTCAACACATGACCACTACTAAGACTGTTCCTAAACCGAACAACAACAATAATATAGAATATACGCCATCTTAATAATACCACCAGTATATAACATAACATATAGATGCACACACAAAGATATAAACATATACGAATACCATCTTTCCGTAATTTTAACCCAAGTTTACTAAGATAATGGGGTATTTAAGAAAAGTGTTAAATTTAAACGATCTTAGTTTAAACAATTGTCTTTTAAATATTGCATATTTTAAGCTTCGCATATTTATGCTTTTTTCAAAACATTATTCATGACGGATTGTAGAATCTATGGATTGAGATTTAACTCACTTATTTCGGTCTTGAAGATTTCCTTTTATTCTTGCTGAGTTAGGGGGTTGACTCTTAGGGGTCTGCCAGTTCGCTGAAAGAAAATAAAGGAGTCAAATAAAGCCAATCCATAAAGCTGTCATAAATAATGTTTTGGAAAAAGCACAATTATGCGAAGCAGAAAATAGGAAATATTTAAAATGCATTACTTTTTATAAAAAAAGCTTGTTTGAATATTGCATTTCCGTATAAGCTTTCTTAATTCCTATGTCAGATTGTGTTAAAAGTACAGATAAGTATAACAAATAAAAGCTCTATTCATAATCAAAACCTAAAGTAACTCTTTGGAAAATGCACACACACACACACACACACACACACACACACACACACACACACACACACACACACACACACACACACATATATATATATATATATATATATATATATATATATATATATATATATTAGTGACGGGGTTATTACAATATTTTCCCGATTCCGATACAATTACCGATTCCGTACTAAATTTCCGATCCCGAGATGATTATATCCTCCAATTCTGATTACTTGTAAATCTCTTAATATCAAACTATAAAGTTATTTTTCCCCAGATTATTGTAAAATTACATGTTAAATGTGCAGCTATTTTCTCAAAGGTAAAAACATATTTGCGGTGATCTGTTGTAATTAGTTTCACAAATTGTTAAATATTAATTGTTTAATTATTTCTACCAGCAATTCAAGATTTTGTTTTATACAGAATCACATAAAAATATAATGTAAGTAATTGTTTTTGACAACTGAGAATATGCACTTTTTTATGATACCGATTCCGATACTACTCAGTGACATTTTTCCGATTCTAATTAACTATACCAACACACACACACACACACACACACACACACACACACACACACACACACACACACGCACGCACGCACACACACAAATATATATATATATATATATATATATATATATATATATTTATATATATATACAGACGCACACACACATATATATGTATATGTATATATATATATATATATATATATATATAATATTAAAAGTTCACGTATAGATAGTGATTTAAAGGTTATGAGTTTTTTTTGAAGCATGAAAAATGATGTTACTTTTTATTTTTTATATTTTATTGTATAATATATGTATGTGTGTATGTATATATGTACATTTCTATCCATGTAATGCATAATTATGTTGATGTGCACATCATTGTGCTGCTTTTGTGTTTTGATCCATGCTTACATATTTGAATACGTATGTATATGTATATATGTGTATTTGTGTGTATATGTATTTATATATTTTATGTGTATGTATATATATGTATATATATATATATATTTATATGTATACGATTGTATGTGTATATGGTATGTGTGTACATGCACGCATATGGGTATATATGCATGCGTGTATGTATGCGTATGGATGTACATGTGCATGCCTTGATCTGTACTAGTATGTGTATGCGTGTATATTTGTGGGTGCGTGCATATCTGTGTAGGCATATCATTATTTATATATAATTTGTATGTATGGGGAATGCATATATTATATATGTATGGTCGTTGTATGTGAGTAGGTATTGGAATGTGTGAGTATATATGGGTGGTAATTTTGTATGCATATATATCTGTACCCTTATGCACATACTTTTTTAATATAAAAACTACTATTGGTCTATTGCTTAAATTTAAATATTACTATTTATACTTTATTATTATTATTATTATTATTATTATTATTATTATTATTATTATTATTACTACTACTACTACTAATAATAATCGGACCTGTGGAATTCCACAGCGGAATTTTCCATATGTAATATATTGTTGTTGAGCATTCAGTTAAGAATGAAGGAAGGCACAATGATATTATTATATCCCTTTTATTAAAACTGTATCGTCTTTTTACTAAAATCATAACTTTGATATATTTCCTGGACTGATTATTTCATTACAAACACACCGGTCAGTTAACTAACATTTCTTCATTTCACATAATTATTGAATATGTTAATATGTTCGATAATAATTTATAAAATTTAAACCCACATTATTGTCTCTCCCCTTACTAAAAAAATGATATATTCATGGGGTTATTATTTCATAAAATTTACAACTATCCATTAAATCGCACTTCACAATTTTTCCTAATTCTGTCATATGGTACTACTAAAATAATAACTTTCATATATTGTCTAGGCATGTTATTTCATTACAAACACACCAATCAAGAAACTCACATTTCATCATTTTTTCATAATTCTAGGATATGTTACTAATTTGAACAATCATTTTTTTAACACAACTTATAGCTTTCGCCTTTACGAAAATATGAATTTTGATATATTGTCTGGGCTGACTTTTCATTACACCACAACAATCAATTCACTCACATTTGGTCATTTTTCATAATTCTTGGATATATTACTAATTTCGACAATCATTTTTTTATCATTTTAACGGACATCATCACCCCCTTACTAAAATAATAGCTTTGATATATTGTCGGGTTTGATTATTTCATTGCAAACACATTTATGTATTAAATCAGATATTATCATGTTTCATAATTCTTGGAAACGTTACTAATTTCGACAATCATGTTTCTTAATTTAAACCATCCTTTTCGCCCTCTTTTACTAACATAGAAATGTTGATATATTGTTTGGGCTGATTATTTTATTATAAACATACCAATCGATTAACTCACATTTCATCATTTTTCATAATTCATCGATATGTTACTAATTTCGAAAATAGTTTTTTTAAAATAGTTTACACGATTCTTATCCGTCTCTTTTACTAAAAATAACTTCGATTTATTGTCTGGCTGATTATTTCATTTAAAAAAAAACACAACTATGTATTAACTCAGATTTGATCATTTTTTTTATAATTCTCGGATATGTTACTAGTTCGACAATCGCTTTTTAAATGTTTAACCCACATAATTAACCAACCAGTACCAAAATAATAACGTTGATATCTTATCTGGGCTGATTATTTCATGTCAAACACACCAATCAATTAACTGACATTTCGTCTTTTTCATACTTCTTGGATATTTTATAAATGTCGACAATATTTTTATCATTTAACCCACACCATTTACTAAAAAATAAGCTTTGATATATTGTCTGGTCTGATCATTTATTGCAAACACACTAATGCATAAAGTCACATATTATCATTTTCTATAAGTCTTTGATATGTTACTCATTTCGACAGTCATATTCATAATTTAAACCATCCTCATCGCATTCCCTTACTAAAATAATAACTTCGATATATTTCCTGGACTGATTTTGTCATTACAAATACACCAATCAATTAACTCACATTTAATCATTTTTCAATATACATTAAATAAAGTACTGTCTAAAACGTAAATGGGTTCAGCTATTTCTGACACTGACTTCTTTTCTACCATCCTACGGTTATAAATATGCATTAAATAAAATAATGTTAAAAACGTAAATGGTTGAAGCCATTTCTGGGACCGACTTCATATCTACCACCCCACTGTTAAAAATATACATTAAATAAAGTAATGTTTTATGCGTAAACGGTTTCAGCTATTTCCGGGACAGACTTCATATCCCCACATTACTGTTTAAAATATACTTGAAATAAAGTAATGCTTAAATCGTAAACTGTTTCATCAGCTTTTCGAAATTAATACATAAAAATATTTACACGGTTAGATATTAGACAACGAGTGCTACAATATAGATTTCTAAGTGTAGTATCAGTCTCAGCATTCCAGTTACGTAAACCCCCTATTATTGTTTTTGGTTAATGAAGGAGAAATCCTTCATTACTGATGCAAGTTTTATTTTTTCACTGACCAGAGTACACCTTTTGGGGAGCTGGTTTCCCCAAAATTTTTAATCGACCTCGTGTCCAACTCTTAATAATCAGATGGGACATTTCACGGGACATCTTATAAATAATCACAATAGACACTTCCATTGCATTGTATGATTAATCAGAACTGACATTTCCATGGCATATTGTAATTAAATCCCAGCTGCTTTTGCAATATTAAAACTTTGTTACATTAAATATAGTACCTATTTACAATGCCTCCCCACGCGACAGATTTTTTTCTTTTTCATTTCGACACTTTTTGTGATCAAGAGAGGAGGTCCACTTAAAATATAAAAAATAACAATAAAAATATTACATACAAAATGTAAAATCGTTTTCCTGCTTCAAAAATCTCTCAGAACGTTTAAATCACTATATATATATATATATATATATATATATATATATATATATATAATAATAAATATTCATAGTATTATATATATAAATAAACATATTATTTAATTTTAGACCAAACTAATTAGAAAATATACGTATTATTTCTTGTTGTACCAATTGTTGAATTCATCTAATTTTTTTTATCTATCTACAAATCAGAGTTATTACTGTTTTATTAAATTTATTTTTACCATAATAATTATGATAATGCTATTTAATTATTTTCTATTTATCTTCTTTTATTTATTATATTGATAAATATTATATTTATCTAGTTTTATTAGTATTACGTATTGTTTTGTTTAACTAATTGTTGTTATAACTTAATTGCATTCTATTGATAAAATATATACATTTAAAACATTATATACAGTGATGATCATATTTATTGGCACGGTAAAATAAAAGTTAAATTTTGTCTAATAAATTCTAAAAAAGGGATTAAATTAAAGAAAATAACAAAGTATATTATGTATTTTTAACTGGCCTTTCCGATGCAGCAATCGGATTTTAGAAAAAAGTAAATAACAAAGGAACAACAAACATAATTGCAAAAAACCCTTGTTCAAAATTATTGGCACGGCTTTGTTTTTCTTTTAGTATCAGTATAATATCAATCAATTTCCGGTTTACGTGCTTTCTGAACTTTTTTATAGCCATATTATGCTTGTTTAACGCTAATTCAGTGAATAATTTTTTTCAGATAATTTTTAGATAGCGATTTATTTAAACTATTATAAGTGACTAAATTATAATTTTCAATCGCCATGGTTAAAACTAAGGAACACAGCGAAGACGTCAGGAAGCTTGTTGTAGCATGCCATACCAATGGGGAGGGCTATGATAAGATTTCAAAGAAGCTAAACCTTCCCAAATCCACTGTTAGAGCCATAATAAACAAGTTCAAATCGCAAGGCCACGTTATGAGTTTAGAGGGTAGAGGGAGAAAAAGGATTCTTTCCCCAAGAGATGAACGGAAAACAAACCCCAAGGATCTCTGTTGGGGAGATTGTTGATGAACAGAGCACCTCTGGAGTGAATGTATCTCGACATACAGTTGGTAGAGTTTTGAAGAGAGCTGGTTTAAAAGCATGTCGTCCGAGAAAGACTCCCTTATTGAAGCCTATGCACCTGAAAGCAAGGCTAGCCTTTGCAAAACGTCATATTGATAAAGATGTTGCATTCTGGAAACGTGTTCTATGGACTGACGAAACGAAAATAGAGTTATTTGGCCATAATAAAGTGTCTTATATTTACAGAAAATCTGGCGAAGCTTTCCTGCCTAAGAACACCATACCCACAGTGAAGCACGGTGGAGGCAGTTTCATGTTTTGGGGATCCTTTGCTGCCTCTGGACCAGGGCGACTTGTTAAGGTCACAGGTAGCATAAAAAAGGAAGATTATGTTAAAATATTGGATGAAAACCTGAAAGACTCTGCTAAAGAGCTCTCACTTGGTCGTCGTTGGTGGTTCATGCAAGATAATGACCCAAAGCATTCGGCTAAACTGACTAAGAAATGGCTTCAGGACAATCATATTAATGTTTTGGAGTGGCCATCACAAAGCCCAGACCTTAATCCAATTGAAAATTTATGGAGAACATTAAAATTGAGGGTAATGCAAAGGAAGCCTAAGAATCTTATTCAATTGGAGGATTATTGTCAGGAAGAGTGGGCTAAAATTACTACTGAAGAGTTCAACAACTTGGTTGTAAACTATGAAAAGCGACTGAGGAAGGTAATCAAGGCCAAAGGCTATACAATTGATTATTAAATAAATCGTGCCAATAATTTTGAACAAGGGTTTTTTGCAATTATGTGTGTTGTTCCTTTGTTATTTATTTTTTCTAAAATCCGATTGCTGCATCGGAAAGGCCAGTTAAAAATACATAATATACTTTGTTATTTTCTTTAATTTAATCCCTTTTTTAGAATTTATTAGACAAAATTTAACTTTTATTTTACCGTGCCAATAAATATGATCATCACTGTATATATATCAAAAATATATATATATATAACATAATATATATGATATTTTATATATATATGTATATATATATATATATACATATATATAAAATATAATATATATAATAATACTTCAAGATAATGAATTGAATTAGGTTACAGGTTAGTGAATCTGGTTGTTGTAAGTCTTACAAAATATTATTGTAAAGTATATTTATACAAGACAATCCTAGCCTATATAATTGAACAATATACTAGATAGAGCAACTATTCGAGTTTTTTGATTTAATTTTAATTCAGAATGAATTTATTTCAAAATAAAACAAATATATGATTTGAAACACAGAATACAATGTTTAAAATAATTTCCGTAATCCATGAATTTTCAATATAATTTCATCTCCTCAGAGGAAAATCATTAGTAAAACTATTAACAATGGTGTGAAATTATTTTGCTAAATAGAACATACAAATAATATACTAAAGACTGTATCGCTTTACGAGACGTAGAGGCATATAATGAGTGTAGAAAGCAAAAACAGAATATCGTATTTTTTGTGCAAAATAAAATAGTAATCCTTGAAATTTAAGGATCACATTATTTACTTCCACATCGTTTCGAGATTGGCAGAATGGAGGAAAATACAAATGTTTCTGGTAAGGCATCAAAAGTAGTAGGCAGAAATCTTTTGCGAATATAATTATCTGTTTACTTTTTGGTTGTACAAGACCGGCAATAGTATGTTCATTTGCATAAATGTGTATTCAAATTTTCTGTTGAAACAGGCGGAGAGCACTATAACGGAGGGGAGAATTTGTCATCTATGATTCAGAAAACCTGCATGGTTGTTGACAAAGAGAGAAAAATCTTTGAGTATTGCACGTGGTAAACTTTCTAGTAAGTATAATAATTATAAATGTGATATTAACGTGAACATAGGAATAATCTACGTTGCACTTCAATTTGTCGGAGAGATGGTCTATGCTTGATCAAGTAGGACACGAAGCTTAATGCTTGCACGAAGTTTTGCCGAGATTAGAAATTAAGAACAGACTCAAAGCTTGAATTCTAACTATTGTTATTGCTACAAGTCAATCATTTTGAAACTTCCCATAGGTCAGTTCACGTTTCAAACAAAAAATATATTACTTACATGAACAATTTATATTTTATGATTTAGTTAATGGTTTCTTTTTACTAAAAATACACATATCTGCTGTCTGATTCTAATATATGAAACCTCGCACGTTTTCTTTTTGTTTAAGCAGTACACTCTTAGTGACGTACTCTATAAAACGTCTACTCTATAAGATTCTACCTCAGAACTACTTGTGCTTAGAGCGTATTCTCTACTTAATATGTGTCCTGCAGTACCAACAAGGATATATTTTATTTTTATGCGGACAAATACCTAGCGACAAAATTTCTCACTCTTGGCGTATCCTATACACCTTTTAACTATAAACGTAGACTCTTACGACTTAGTAGAAATATGCTTATTTGAGAAGTATAAAAACAAAATATCAGAAAAATATTACACGCTTTTAATGTGAACAATTATCTAGATACACCACTCTTCACTCTAGTTGAAATCTATAAGCTGGTCCCGACTAAAATAGCCCCCAGCTTCTAGTCTGAACTTATCTTGTTTGAGCTGTATTAAAAGAAACATAATCAGGATAATAGCCACCCGCCTCTATTATATATAATTAGACGTATAAATATATATCTCGCAAACTTTTGTAAAGTTTGATTTTAATTTTCGTGTCATGGCGACATAATGAGTGATACTCCGAGCTATATTTTTATATTGCGATCAGTCTATAATTACATCCAAAATAATCAGACTAAAACAATATCCAAAATTGCGTAGTCCTCGACGAACGACAATTATCAAAATAAATTCTTTAAATAGCTTAAGATTTCCTTTGTAGTTTATAGCCAATGGCATTTTTACAAAGATTTAAACGTATCAGCAGTCTTTTTTTCTCGAAAAGTGCGAAGGTTCCCTACAGCATTCCTCGACAAGTATTCTTTTATAGAGTTGTTCACGTGACATTTAAAATTACTTTTCATATAAAACTAGCGGAGGAGCACCCGGCTTTGCCTGACCGTAAAATACGTTTAGAAATTATAATATAAATTGTTAAGATGTCGAGTGTATTTGTATGGAGTCGTTATTTCAGATGTTAAAAAAATATTTGGGTTCAGTCAGCTAAAATCGAAACGGAAAGTAAAAACGTATCATTCAATGCTATTGATCTTACAACTGTATCAACGTTGCACGCATATGAACTGACTTAAATAAATTAATTAATAGACTTAGATACATGTTAAAATTAGATGTTTATCCAATTTTGGCACATTTTAGCCCTTTAGAATATTTTATCTGGCTAAAGACCCAGAAAAGAACAGTCCATAAAAATCTTATTATTTGAGGTTCCTATCGCCGCTCTGCGACTTTTAGTTTCGGAAGTGATGGAATTTTAAAATATGGAGACTGGCAAAGAGACAGAGAGGCAGACTATCATGCAGAACTATATATTTGTTGATATATTAGAGTAAGTCTGTGTATCCTCTTGTTCAGTCTAAAGAGACAATGAATACCCTTTGTAAAAGTTACCGCGTCCATAAATATGAAGCAAATGTTGGTGCAATCTCCACCCACGCCTCTCCGCGCTCAGCACTACCTTGCTCCTGTGGGAAACGGAAACCCAAAACAGATGGGAAAAGTTAAGAGGAAGTAAGCACCTGGTATTCCTAAATGGTCACCAGTTTTAGTTCTGACTAGGTTCGATACTGCTTAACTGCAATGATCTTACAAGGCTTGGTATATTAACGTGATTTTGCAATATATAATACTATAATATATGTATTTGTTTCCTTTTTTATTATTCAAATGATTATTATGAATTTAGAACTTGGCTTCTTTTACATATGGGCTAGCATTTCACATTTCATGAAATGTTATTGATTTTATTCAAAGCAAGCAATTAAATGACAAGATTTGCTGGTGAATATTCAAAATAATCCTATTTTGTTTAGACTTTTAATATATATCAAACATTAATTAAAACACATCCTTCCGATTTCTATTTTATTTATAAGACTGAATTTACAACACTTTGTATAGACATGGGCGCGTATTTGAAAAAAAATGAAATATATATGATTTGCATCAACATTTGACTATATTTATTCACCACGTTCAACATGGTTTACTGAAGGGGAATTAAATCTGTCATGAAATTAATTCATTAAACTTTAAAAAAAAACTGTACCAAATTTTATATCCTCATTTAGGAGGAATAACATAAACACATATATGCTACTAATGTTTATTCTATGTTAAATCAAGAAACATTACACGATTTATGTCTAGAACATGTCTAAAATTTTAGGGACAATATCATTTTGTTTAAGAAGAAAATAAATTATAGACTAGTTGATTACGTTGTGACTAATTATTATAAATCTAATCGATTTCAATTATGATGAATTCTAAATTTCAAGTTGAACTTCGTTTCAATATGTAATATACAGGGAACCGTTAATTTTACTCAAATAAAAATGGCAATTGAAGCATACACAATGGATCTTGTGTTTCATTTGTGTGTAATAATTCACAAATCCAGGGTATATTTGAGTACCTTTGGCCTGAAGTCGTAATGAAGAAGCGATACACATTGATAATTTTATTTATCCGTGAATCTTATACATAGAAATATATAAACATAGGCACATTAACATTTTATAGAATATTCAACAATTTATACAATAATACTATTAAAAAGACGAAGAATAACAGCATAATTTATTTAAATAATATCCAACTTGCAGTAACTTTTTTCAGTGGAAGACGTTTTTCTCAGTAATAGAAACGTGGCAAACGTTTTTTTTTTCTATTATTTCAAGATAAAGAAATGAATAAGATATCACACATCTGACAAAAAAACAAAACAAAAACAAACACAGCCAGATCTGTGATCTGTCGACTTTTACATTATCTTAATTAAATTATATGACCCATGCAATCACAAAAGTGTTGCCGACTTCTTTCTGCACTATTTAAAACCAATCCTCTCGGCGGGTTACTTCGATTTCTAAATGGGTCACTTATACTTTCCCCGATTGTTGCCGTCGCTTAGTGTATGTTTTACCGAATTGTAATTGTTATTATATATCTTTCCAGTCGAGGGACACACCCTTTTGTAATTAAGACTCGTTTCATTCAGATTCCTAAAATAAAACATTGTAAAGTGATGAATATATATGTTCACTTGATCTTGTTTTTTTTTTCATAGTAACCTAGCCAGAAATTGGGATGTAATAGAAAGTTTCGTTTATCGAAATAGGCGGTAATATTACATCCCTGTTATATGTCTTCAAGCCCAACGTTAACAAATTCCTAATGAACCGACCCATTAAGTAAACACTTTAAAATCTCCACACTGACGTACTGTACTTGCAATACCCCTTATCACTGAGTGGATTCCGGGCCTTGATAAGTGATGACCACCGTGTAAAAAAATTCTCATTTAGTATTGCTTTGTTTGTAATATATATTCCATTTAATCAAGAAGTATATGATTCGTCTATTCAGTGTACACTTTTAGCAGTAACAATTCTATTACATACTGAAGCTTAAGTGATAGCTGAACAAATCGACTGCCAGACATAGATAAGTATAAGGATTCATTCACGTACTGAAAATAAAATGAAACTAACGGGAAGATTGCGTTCCGCGTTTATTCAGCTAAAAAAAAGTCAGTTTGAAACAATGTATTTTGTGTACATAAAAGATATTTATAGGACGGAACTCAGTGCAGGAAAGCAATGGATAGAAACATAAAACTGTGAAATAAGCTATGATCATTCAGCTTTATCGATACAGCACAGAAAGCTAAAACCTGGCCTGCAAAGATCGGACTTGATAGGATCACAGGATTTGCCCGGGTTAAGACCTGTTTTACAGTGAAGCATTTGAAACGACACTTCCTGTTCTTGTCCTCAATCGATACCGTAGCACCTTGGGAGTCTCTCATTTTATATGTTCTCAATTCCATGCATCGAGCAGAGCATTTTCGTTTCCATAATGGGAATCTTTTCTTCATTCATTTTCTGTATGCATGCAGAGATGTGCAAACCAGTCTCCCAACGGTCATGAAAATCGTCAACTTAAAGACAGTAGCTGATCTTGCGGTCATAAAGTATTCAGATGATAATAGGCAAATTTACCCAAGTCATATTGACATCGCGAAGACTATAACCGTCACCGCTGAGTGTTGAATCGAAATATTTGAAGGCGAAAATTATAATGAGATATGTGTCTTAAAATATACATTATTATATCTTGCAATCGTTGTTCTTCAATTTCGTAACAAACTGATAAAATACGGGGGACAATTAATTTCAACTCCTAAACAATTTTGATTCAAACTTGTACTGATTTTATAACCTTGGGTGAATATATAAATCGCAAAACCATTGACTGTTGCAACGTTTTTTTCTGAATTAGGAAAGGGTAACTCTTCATTGTAGATTTTTCTCAGATTTTAAGCTTTTACTGTGCAGAGCGTTACATTCCGCTTAGTTCGTTTACTGTTTTTCCTGCCACTTACAAATGCCTATTTTCCACTCTAGACCGAACCATAAATAGCTTTCGTTAGACATTAGCCCCTTGATTGTCCTACTAAGACCTGACTGATGTTTAAATAATTCAATTGAGGTAAATGCAGTTGAATTGGTTTTCCTCATTTCGGTCGGCTAATTACAAATTTTCTGGATAATTAAAACAATTACAATGAAAGGACTTACTAATTGGTTTAAAATCCAAGAACTAAATAACATGAACGAGGGGCGTGCAATAAGTAATAGTAATAGCAGTAGAGCAACGAAACTTGGCATAATTATTAGTCTATGTCTACATAGGAACTACCCAGAGTTATGCATTTCTCCCATCGTTTGATGCGGCTCTGGAGACCGTTTGTGTAGAACAGCCCAGGTTAGTCCTCCAACCACGACCTGACTTCAGATATCAAGGCTGCATTATCTGGCAAACGCTTTCCTTTCTAAAACAACTTCATGGCTGGAAATAGGTGAATGCAAGAGGTTGCAAGGTCAGGAGAGTAGGGAGAATGGGGCAGGGTTTCATAACCACACAAACGTGCTTCCGATCTCACGGCATGCGAGTTGTGGGCCGGAGCGTTGTCCTGCAGGAGAAGGGTACCTTTGCTGATCTTGCCTCGCCTCTTGATTTTGATAGCTTCCCTTAATTTCCTCAAAAGTGAATCATAATAGAATCCTGTAATTGTGGTACCCTTTGCCAGGAAATTTGTTATCACTACTGTCCTGTTCCCAGAAGACTGTGAGCATGGCCTTGCCAGCAGAGGGCTGCAACCTAGCCTTCTTTAGAGGTGGTGAGTCCAAGTGATTCTACTGCATTTACTGGGTTTTGGTCCTTGGATCATAGTGATTGACCCAGGTTTCGTCCTGTGGAATCACTTTTTTGAAAAACTTTGGCTCATCTTCTTGGCACATCTCCGAATTCATCCTTGAGCAGTCGACGCGTTTTCGCTTCTGGAATGGTGTGAGCAATCTGGGGATCAATCTGGCAGCCACCTTATGCATATGCAAATGGTCATGAATGATAGTTTCCACAGACCCTGTACTAATCTTGACATCTTGGGCTGTTTGGCGAATAATAATGTGCCGATCTTCCAAAATGGCAGCCTCAACTTGACGGACAGATGCCTTATCAATGACAGAAGGGGGCGACCAGGTCTGAGAGCTGTTTCCACAGACTTCCGTCCATGTTTGAATTCACGATGCCAGCGTTTTAGAAGGTCATATGATTGGGCATTGTCACCATATGTTTCTTTCATTTCATCAAAAAGTCTTCTTTGGGGTGCGTCCTTTCAAATACAGAAACCAGATCACTGCTCGACATTGAACAGGCTCCATTTCACATCTGACTCAGTTCAAACACCTGTAAAACAGAAACCACAATTAGTTCAGAGCTGTAATTTTTCTCATAAGCCGTAGAGATATACATCATTGCACATGCAAAATTTCAGCTAGAAAAGGCAACTGGTAGTGGGTCAGGGGCAGTACTTATTGCACACCCCTCGTATTTTAAAATATGCGTAAAAAATTTACCTTACTTAGCAAGCTATAGACAAGGAAGACCAATCCAGTTTAGCATTTCCGAAAGTTGACTTACTAAGCCCACACTTAAACTCAAGAATTCTCCAGAATATTCCACATCGCTAGACATGCGGGCCATTTAAAATAAGGCCAACATATTAGTTTTATACGTAACTATCTCTTTAAATGTTTTGAGAGTTTACACATAAAGCTGAAACAGACATTGTATCTTATATTCGATCTCGCTAGATGCCGATAGGCATTGTTGAACACCATACATGGGTTAATAGCGCATAACGTTACGTTACACACGTTTACCCACGTGATCCACACGCCGTATTTAATCTGAGTATCAAAGATCATATAAAAAAAGGAATAACTAGACTCCTTTTTATACGGTATTTATTTTCAGGTACTTTCCCGATTAAACCGTGATCGCGCTCATTCTTTTTGACCTCTGTTCTCTCGAACGACTTTGCAAACGATCTTCTAAACGTACTGAAGAACATCATCTAGGTATCTTATGTGATCGTCTTTTCTAACGGGATATTTCTCCTTTTACAGTATTTTTCTTTTTACTACCCGTTACGTCATTTCGCACACGGTTCGATGTTTGTATATAACCGTCTGTTACAAAGAGAGTTCAAACAAGAAAAAAAAAACTCTTTCTTATTGAATCACACAACTTGGTGTTATACGTTACTGTCTTTCGAATATACTAATTAAAACTTAAGACTCTTTATGAGTGGATATTATGTTTTTAATATTGATCACCTCATGCCGTTAGAATATACATTATAATTTTTTCCTTTCTGGAAAGAGGTTAGAGTAGGCAAATGGTTGTATCGACACGGAGTGACAACCTATATACTCCAAGTTCGAATTCAGTTCCTTCCACAAAAATTACATTCACTCAATATTTTGACATCTTCACTTGATTCATCCTGTATGTATCCGATGTCTTTCTTGAAAATATTAAGATGAAAAGATATATCGGGGAAACAAATGCTCACAATAGGATCCTAGGGTTCATACGTGATAATGATTACGATATCTCTCTCGCGACGAAAGTTGAGAGTCAAATTTAGATATTGTTTAATTTAAAATTAGCACACTGTGGTTGAATAAACTTAGAATTATCCAGACGATAATCTAACATTTTCTCAAAAAGAAAGAAAGTTATGGTCATTTTGTTATACAGGAAAGGCACCACTTATCAAGGTCGGGTGACTACTCTTAGATAAGTGTTAAGTATTAGGTTGACAGTGAGATAACAATCTATCACGCTGAGTAAGGCTAGATTATCTTAGTTGGCTCCTCAATAGAGACTGTATTCACATGCTATTTAAAAACAACCATAT
The DNA here is from genome assembly GCF_053919585.1 of Euprymna scolopes. Taxonomy (NCBI): domain Eukaryota; kingdom Metazoa; phylum Mollusca; class Cephalopoda; order Sepiida; family Sepiolidae; genus Euprymna; species Euprymna scolopes. The sequence continues at coordinate 55,317,018 of NC_136523.1, read as the reverse complement.
TATGATACGCCGGCAAGCAGACACACACTAATGTATTCCATGAACGGACATTTCTGTTAAATAAATTTTGCTCATAGAATTTACGTTTAGGTCTAGAAACAGTTAGAGTGAGGGAAGTTATTGTCGATTGCTGCGGCTAGGTGATTATTTATTTATTTTTTGTTGTAAAAGTTTTACGGGGAAGGGGGCTTAGATTATGGTCGGTCGACTACCTGGCCTAAAATTAACGGTAGATAATAAATACATGTGCAGTCTCTCTCCTGCGCGAAAGAAGAAATAGGGAAGTGAAAAGGTAACGGCTTACTTTGAGAAACTCCTGCACATGCATGTGACGATATCTGACACTGGCAGGAGAGGCACGCCAACAACCCATGACTCTCTGTCAGATGTTAGTATGAAACACACATATCGAAAAGCCGATGGTAGTTATACTCATTTATACGTTACTAACGCTGTCAGAACATTCTTTAATACATAATTTCTGTTAAATGTCTCATTTTACCTCCTTTCAGATTCGTGTTTAAAGCCATGCGGATAATTCTTACTGATCTTTTTTTTTCACAAAGCATATTCCAATTTGGACGTAACGGGCTACTATTTCGGACCATATACAGAAAAGATTAACAAAATATTTATTTATGTTACATGTAAACTTCTGCTTAGCAGTACAGCCAGAAAAGCAGGCACCAGAAACGGGATTCCAAAGTCTAACTGTTCGAGGGAAGAAACTATTATGATAAAAAGCCTTCTGGAATTTAAGGACATCAACAGTGAAGGAATGAAATCTTATTGGTAAGCGGGTTTATCGGGGATATGTACGTCGAGGAGGTACAAGTGAACGAGTTTATCAGAACACATCCCATTAAACTATTTGTAAAACAGTGATGCAACATTACAGAGATGGGTCAGGGCTGTAGCGTTGTTGAAGTGTGACAGATTAGATTTACAACTCTTTTTTGGACACTGTCTAAGAAATATCGGTAATGATAAACAATCTAATTCTTTAATTCAACTAATCATGTTGCTATTCTTTAATGTTTGCAGAAAAAGAAGTCTTGCTATTCAATCTCGGAAAATGTATCCCCAATAGTACTTATGAGCTGACGTACGAACAGATTTCTGCAGAACATGAAGGTCACTTGACATTGCCCACCTGTGTTTTTTCTTTTTGTTTTGCAAAGAAATTTCTAATGCTTTTTTATACGATGTTAAAATACCATTAATGTATTATCATAAAAAAAATATCTATTCAAGTAAAATAGAGTAAAACGAATTTTTTTTCTAATTCTGTAGTAGTAGACGTAGTAGCAGTTTAGTTGTCTTGCCAGTGGTGGTAGTAGTAGTTGTAGTAGTAGTGATGGTCGTTACAGGCTCGAATTGTTTATTTAAATGCAGCTTCAATATAAATCATAACTGACGAACCCAGCGTCAAAGGCGCACCTAGAAAAACATCGCCAATGATCAGGAATGCATTACCATATGAAACTAGAATATCAATAAACATTAGTATTTGCTTTTTGGTTCGCAAATGGGTTGCTAATGGCTTTTTCATTGTAAAGTTCGCCAAAGGCATTTTTTGTGTTTAATAGCTGAACTCATTAGTTTTGCATTTTCTTTCACATATCATGATCACGTTCGTGGTTGTATTCATGAACGACACAGTCAAGGTTTCTTTCAACGGAAATGATGAACAATCAGACGCTTATGAAAGAACATTAGTCATTTACTTTAAAATCTCTGCCGCAGATTATATGTCGGTACTTCCGTAGTTGACGAATTATGCTGAAAGCTTAATGCTATTATTCAGAAATGCACGGTTAACATTGGGGGAAACGGATTCGTTAAATATTCTGTATCTCAACTTCACAACGTAATAAACAAAAGATACTGTGAAAAATTAACTTGAAAATTCTATCTAAAAATGACATGTCATTAAAATACAGAAACACTTTACATCAATCTGTGTATACATACAAACAGATTAAAACTAAGCCGTATACATTGATAAAACATATTTCCCGAAAAAAAGCTACAATATATTGCATTATGTTGCATGTTTCTTTATTGTAATATAAGCTTGGTTTAAATAAAAAAATATAGAATCCACAAACAAATGCTAGCTGGTTTGATATTAGATCATCCCACAAACGTCATTCCTATAGTGTGCAGATATGTTTAACAGGAGCTGATCTAGCAAGGCTAAATGATAAGTGAAAACTAGACATAACGTGCACCATTCGCAGGCCCTTTATTTCTCCGCGGTTATTTACATCTGAAACATTTTAAAATGGTGCATATACTTAAAAATGAAACAACACAGCGAGGATTTATAAAGTACAAGTAGGTGGGGGAAAACAATTTATTGTATCTATTTTCATAAATTACCAGCCCAGACAAATAACAAAACTCCTTGATAACAAAATCTGCGACAGTTTCTGTGGTCGACATCAACGCTGATAAGTCTCAATAAAGATGATACACGATTCAGTGGATTGTGTATTTTTAATACTAAAAATCTTATATATCTATAATAATATATCCACGGAATTTTTCTCTCTCCATCTCTTTTTTTTCTCTCCCTCTAAATTTCTCTCTCTAACTATATATATATATATATATATATATATATATATATATATATATATATATATATATATATATATATATATATATATATATTTGTGTGTAACTATATATATATATATATATATATATATATATATATATATATGAGCAAACAGTTAATGAAATATGTTAAAAAACACTTTGAAATGAGTTAATAACATACTTAATCTGAAAAGGAAACACTAGATAAATGGATAATCCGCGGAGTTTCGAAAAAATACTCTCCTTCTCATCAGAGGGTAGGAATTAGCAAAATGCGGGATCGGATTTTGCATGCAGAAGTATTTGATAAAACAACAAATAAGTCAAATATCTTACTTGAAAACAAAATAAGTTAAGCAGAGGGAATATAGTAAAGAAGAAGGTGATTACATATTAAAGGATAGTCTGGTGCAAGATAAAAAATCCAGTGACGGTAACTATGTCTCGAAAGTAGAGTGAAAAGCAAATCTTATTTTTCTTTTATTAATATTTTTTTTTCCTTGTACAGACTTTTGTGAACTACTCCATGGATTTCTGCCTTTGGATTATTATGGACCATCTTCTTCCTATAACGGGATTTCCTTGGATTTTACTTGTACAAATGGAAATTCTTTTAACTTTCTTGAAGATTTACATTTGGATTTTACCGTCACTGGATTTTTTTTTTATACAGGAAAACAATAAAACCTGCGTTTGTTTATACTGCATGTTGATCGCTTAGCGTGAAAATTTTAATATATATATATATATATATATATATATATATATATATATATATATATATATATGCACAGATAGATGGATGGATTGATAGACAAATTTAGGTGTGATAAGAATAAAATGTCTATAATGTAAAATGATTTACATAAGAGGATCGATATGGTTTTCTGAACAATTTACATATTTGTGGTAACTCATCGGTAAGTATAGCATAATGGAAACATCGAAATTAAACGGACAGTTTCTAAGACACCAAATATAAGCAGAATAATTAAGTTTGCATTTTATTACTGCGTAAATGATTAGAGGTGCCCTTTTATAATTGAACATTTCGATAAATGATCAGTAATATTTGTGTATGTATACTCTTTCAAAACACATATATTTAAGATTTGGACGGTTGTTATGAATGGTAGGGGTGTTTACTACTTCCAGATGGGTAAAATGGCCTCAATTACAAACAATATGTTATTATATCGCTCCAATATTCAGTATGTGGCTAACAACGTATGGCGTACCATCCAGAGTTTCGACGTTAGAATTACACTAGATATCCCTTTATTTCTATACCAAGGCCCAGTAAGTGAACCAGCCGGTTGTTGAAAAGTTTTAAAGACAGTGAGAAGTATGCAGTGTAATGTATACGGACACAAAATTATTAAACTTTTTACAGAGCACGTTCAAATATTCACTTAGATATTTTCTCGGAGAATGTTCAATGATTTACGACAATTGACTCCATGCAACTTATCAGAGTACACTCAAAACTTGAAACTCATAAGTGTACGTAAAGAATTTGTTATTCACCTGTATTTCTCACCCAGACTCGTGAGTTATTTCTTCGATTTTTTTCTTTTGCGCTGGATAATTATTTATGCTTTATTTCGGCATGTTATAATCGAACTATTCTCTCCCTGCCGACGATCATTATTTAAAACGCCTGCCAAAATTACGTTTCTAACGTATGGAAATGAGGATTCGTTATTTGTAATATTTGCATTTTCGGACTACTGCCCCCATCTTCAATTTCAACTTCAGAACGTTCCTGTCACTGTAACCTCCGACCTTCTTCAAGTGCATCTTGTCGAACTCGGAAATTATTCCATCAAACTCTGGAAATTCTCTGTCGAACTTTAAAATTTCACCTTCGTCTCTTCATTTAATTAACCCAAGAACTAATGATCTATCTACCCTCGGTTGGAAACAGGGTACGATTATGATATCTCCAGCATAAAATAATGCAATTATACCCTGTGACGTTTTCATTGTGTCTAAAAACCAAAGAGGGGAGATGTAACATTTGTGAAATATTTGGAATCAAATGTCTCTCTCTTCAGATCATTTTAAACCATAGCAGAAAGTTTTCGTCTCTCCTCCATCAAAGTCAGAGGTTTTAAGATAATTTGTAATTTATATATATATATATATATATATATATATATATATATATATATATATATATATATATATATATAAATTGGGGAGCAAGCTATCTTGGACTACTGCACTATCGGAAAAAAGAATTTCCATAACCTCATCTGGTATAAAAAGTTTATAACGGGCTGATTCTAATCGATTACATTTAAATTTGGACTTGGTTCTTTCTAAAGATTTATTTTCACCTTCGGATAACTTTTGAAAGAGAATTCATGAGAGCTGCAATTGTTGCCCGATTCGTTTTTTTTTTTCAATTTTTTTTATATTTCCTAATTTTTTAAAGAACATGTACATCTTTATACATAATAATAAATTGCAGTTTCATTATAACCGTAACCAGCAAATTCTAGTATTGCTATAAATATAATTTGCTGATTTCTGTTTGCTCTCTGATGAGAACAATAGCAAGCATAGCATTCTTTGAAACTCTGAAAGAAATTTGTGAATTTTTTTTTGGCGCAGTCAGTCATCAATAAATTTGATTGTAAAGTGTTAATTTCTCCTCTCTCTTATATATATATATATATATATATATATATACATATATATATACATATATATACATATACATACACACACACACGCATATATATATATATATATATATATATATATATATATATATATATATATATATATATATATATATATAAATATATATATATATGAATGAGAGCCGGCGGACTCTTTAAAATCAGCAGGTTAAAAACAAAAGGCAAGGTCTTCACATCGTCCATCCTGGAGCTTCAATATGCAGATAACAATGCGTCAGTTGCTCTGGACCTCCAGAGTATCTCGGAGGATTTAGGGAAAGAATACCAGCTCCTGGGACTTGACCTTAAAATATCACACCCCAGATCTTACACAAATCAACTTCAGACAAACATCCACAACCGCCCACAATCTATGTGGAAAGCAACACATTAGAAAATATGAATCAATTTGCCTACCTTGGCTGTCTTTTTTACACAAGATCTCTCATCGAGGAACAGATTAAGCACCGCATCGGATGCGCCCTGACAGTCCTTGCCAGGCTACGGAAACGAGTATTTGATAATCGGGACATAGAGAGCAAGGTAAAACTGCTTGTATTTAAAGCATTTGTCTTGTCCACTCATTTCTATGCAACCTACAGCTGGAGCACCTACAGCAGACATCTGAATGCCGTCGAGGAAAATCACCAGCGTTGTCCCCGCAAGTTCTTCAGGATTGGATGGAAAGATCGACGAACAAACGTAAGCGTCCTGAAAAACATAGCTTACAATCACCACAACCATCATCAAACACCAGCTGCAATGGACGGGCAATGTAATGCGCATGCCTGATAACCGCCTTCCAAAGCAAATACGCTACTGTCAGATAAAAGAGGGAAAGACGTTCCAATGAGGACAGAAAGAAGATATAAAGACAACATAAAGATCCACCTATAACAGTCTAAGCAGCTGGGAGGATGCTGCTCTTCAGAGAGGCACGTGGAGCATTCACTCAGTAAAGGAAATCTACAGAGCTGCAGAAAATAGGAGGAAGCAGAAGAAGAAGAGATCTACTACCAGCACTGCTCCTTCCATCTCTTCTACTACCCAGTGGACCACCTACACATGGCCACACTGGAATAAAGTTTGCAGGACAAGGATCGGCCTCCACAGCCATCTGAGGGCCCACAAATTACCAAACCCAGTTTCACCGACGGGAGAACAATCATACTTATCACGAGTGATATATATATATATATATATATATATATATATATATATATATATATGTGTGTGTGTGTGTGTGTGTGTGTGTGTATATATATATATATAATCACATCATCTTTTCTTTAAACATATTTAATTAAATAATACATACAATTTATCGATATATTTTGATGTTATTCTCATTATTTTGTTCCTATCAAAAGGCATGCGAGTTTAATTGACATAGTCACGTTTTATGGGAATATTCTTAAATCTGTCCAGATTTCTTTCAAAGACTTGTTAAAAGATGTAACTTAAATTATTGACGTGTATTTTTTTCCTCCTCGTAGATTACATGTTATCAACTCTTGTAATCGTTTTTTTATTAGTTACAATTACAAAGGCATAATGGATGGGTTTTTTTTACTATTTTTGCACACTTGGAAACGATACCAATAAATATATTTAAGAATTTTAGTTTGTTAAAAGCGAGCAAATTATATTTAGAATGATAGCTTAAACTTACATAGATATTCGAATATGGTATGATATCACCTCATTTTGGTATCAAATATCCATATTAATATCTAAATGCCCGGTGCTCTTCATTCAATGGACAGTTTTCTGCGTGTTATTTTAAAGTAAAACACGCACTATATATGCTGATTGGCGCAGTAGTTTTAAAGGAAATGGTATGTTTAGTGCGGTTACTATACACTAACCTGAACATTTTTGGTGTACAGTGTCAGTCGGAAATATTTAAATGCTGGGTTCTTATTTATTTTTGTTACCGTACTAAAATAATAATGTTATTATTTTGAATGCCTTCCTTAAAATATTAGAGGTAGGTGTTTTGTAAGTGATCTATGCTGCTAGCTCAAAATTTTATAATCGCATTATTCAATAAAAAACATAATAAAATGTTACTTCATGAATCATGTAAAATATAGACAAATTGTTCATGTCAAAATGTAGAAAATATCTTATGTTTACTTCAAGCGAGATACCTGTGTTGTCCTTAACGATCCTTTTTTAGTTAAAGAGTGTGCGTCGATCTAGAAAAAAAAAAAGAATAGTGAACAAAAGAAAAGGAAAGCAAAATAAAACCCCAAAAAGTAGCGTCGGCGTAACAACCTTACCCAGAATTTTCCTTTAAATACTAGTCTTTTTTTAAACGCAAATAGTTCACAAATACGTAAACAAACCAAAATGACTTTTATAAAATACATTCGCAACTGTAGTTATTTAGGAAATGTTTTTCTTGCTCACCCTGATGACCCCACCGATATTTGTTACAAAAATTGTAATAAAATATCATATTGCTTTATATTCGACAACCTACTTAGTTGCGGACTATTAAACTGTGGTATTCTTTTTTAAAACGTCAATAACGTAGGTAAATGATAATGATTTTCTATGAATAATTCCGCAATTGTATTTTCTAAAAAAATTATTTTGTGCTTATGCACGTAGATTACCCCAGGGTATATATATATATATATATATATATATATATATATATATATATATATATATATATATATATATATATATATATATATATGTATATATATTAGAAAAATATTAATAGAAAAATTATATTTCTTAATATTCGAAAAACTACTAATTTGCATACAATTAAAATGAAGTATTTTAAACGCAAATAGGTCACAAATAGCGTAGGTAAAGAATATTTATTGTTGATACTTTTTAATAATTTCGTAACTGTAGTTTCTATAAAATATGGTTGTGCACATTCACGTAGATTACTCCTTCGGCATGTTTTACAAAATTTGTCATAAAATATTATATCGCTTACTATTCGAAAAACTACTTATTTGCCATATTCTTTTTTTAAGACGCAAATAGGTCACTAATAACGTAGGTAAAAGATTATGTTTTTTTTTTCATTTCGCAACTGTGTTTTCGTATAGTAATTTTGTGCTTAAAACACAAAAAGGTCGCAAGTAACGTAGATAAAACTAAATGTTTTTAAAAATAATTTCGCAGCTGTATTTTCTATACCGTCACTTTTGTAAAAAATAACCATATAAAAATTATATTGATTATAAATTGAGAAACTAATATTTGCGGTATTTATTGTCAGCATACAATTCATCGTTTAAGCTTTAAAAAAAGTTCGGTGTATAAAATTAAAAATAAAAAAATACAAAATATTTTGTCCGTATTGTTTGTAAGCAACGAAAAGGCGTATAACATTTTAAAATATAAAAATTATGTATGAATTTCTTAAACGTAAAAAACAAAATTCTGTATGTATTATTTAAAAGTAAAAAAAAAATCTTTATGTATTGTTTAAAAGTAAAAAAATATGTATGTATTGTTTAAAAGTAACAAAATCTGTATGTATTGTTTAAAAGTAAAAAAAAAATTATGTATGTATTGTTTAAAAGTAAAAAAATCGATATGTATTGTTTTAAAGTAATAAAAAATCTATATGTATTGTTTAAAAGTAAAGAATTCTGTATGTATTGTTTAAAAGTAAAAAAAAACTCTGTATGTATTGTTTAAAAGTAAAAAAAACTGTATGTATTGTTAAAAAATATGTATGTATTGTTTAAAAGTAAAAAAAAATCTGTATGTATTGTTTAAAAGTTAAAAAAAAATTATGTATGTCTTGTTTAAAAGTAAAAACAAATTCTGTATGTATTGTTTAAAAGTAAAAAGAAAGCCTGTTTAAAAAAAATAGAAATGTGAACTGTTTTCCCAAAAAATGTTTTATATTTCTCTTTCCATATCTATCTATGGGTCAATCTAGCTGCATCTCTCCCTCTTTCCGTAATTGTCTTTCTTACTCTGTGTGACTATCTGCTCGTGTGTGTTTATTTACAAAATTCGCTCGCTGTTATGGCTATGAATATAACAGGGTTTTTTGTTATTGTTTTTTGCAGAAAAAAAATTAATTAACAGAGGTAGAATAATTGAAGTAATATAGTTTGGGAAAGGAAAATAGAACATAAAAGGAACAATTGGTTTGTTTTAGATTTTATCTACTGTAGCGCGAATACATAGTGGCCATGATTTTAAACACATAACCTGCTCCTTTATTAAATAAGGTATCTATTCTTGAATAGATGTGTTGAGAACTAGCAGTCAATGAGAAGTACCGGGTATGTGTCAGGGAGAAATTTATATTTTTTGTAACGGAAAATTAATGGTTGGTATAGTAGTTTTATGAACCAGTTAAAAAGGATGCCTGGAAAATATAGTTATATTGTGTATATATCTTCCGGGTGTAGACTGGGGTCAGCAAGAATACAGTAAATAGAGAGGGAAAATAAGAAATACTTCGTCTGTAGATGATGGTGATCGTAATGAGGCCCTCGCTAGGATTAAATATAGGGTTTTATTTAAACCTATAAGTGTGGCTATAACGGCGTTCTTAATTGATATAAGATGGAGGGTAATAGTTTGGACTTAATAAATTTGTTTGTGACATCTGTCTTTGCAAACTAACAGTAGTTTGCATTTCTGCAATCAAAATACTATACCCCATGGATACAATAACTCTAGGATACGTTCTTTTTAAGTGTGCGGTGTGGAATACAACGGTTTCCGGATCCCTGTTTACTGTATTTGCCTTGCCTTACCATGGTATTTATAACATTATGTGATTATATACATGTGTATTATATACTGTACTGTATATTTTTAAACTTTTGATGCCGTATCCCGGGGTTCTACTGTATATATATATATATATATATATATATATATATATATATATATATATATATATATATATATATATATATATATATATATATATATATAAGCATAATGAGAATTGCAAATGCTGAAATAAGAAGATACATGAAAGGAAGGAATTCAATTAAAATAAACAGAATGGCGAGTCTTCCATTTGACAATAGCAATCATCTTTTCCATTCAAAGCCTGCTTGCATGTCCGCATAGATTTAGAGGCGCTTTAATATTTCCAATCCGATTAGGACCGTAAGTTTTCATGTCGGATTTCCATTTTTTCCCCATTTACTGTCTTTTTTGTTCTGGCTGTCCTATCGATTTTCGACTTTGACATGTTAATAAAAAGTTATTAACAATTCATTTTTCTAATGGATTGACCGACAGACTCTATGGAAGGCCGGAAGCGAGGACTTTACTCTTACAAAATGTCTCCGGGAAAACTTAATAATGGAAATGCCCAGTAAAGCACGTACAAAATCACAGCAGATATGGTTTTTCTTTAGCAAATAGAACATTTATGGAAGATCACGATCGATGTCTTTTATACCATTTATCATGCGCTATAATCTGCGATAAAATTGCACGTCGCAAATAAGAGAGGCTCCTTGCCTTAATACTTTATTTATTGAATCCTATAAACGCTCCTACGTCTAACCTTTCTGGATGAGGGGAAAAAATAGGATAATTGTTCATTGGTCATATAAGTAAAAATATGCAGTGATTACAAATAGTCTTCGTTATTTTTATTAAAATTATGATTTACCCCTTGACCCGTAAAGACTCATTGAAATAATTGTTTCGAAACGAGATCATGTTTTGTGACAAATATGAGAAAAGTAAGAGATGATAATTATTTTTTATATATTAAATATTTGTAAAGTTATGTATACAGGACAAGGACGAATGAATTTATTTAATACACTTAAGGTTGTTCTAATAATAAAACACACACGTACACACACACTATATATATATATATATATATATATATATATATATATATATATACATTATTGGCTCACATGGAGCTTTCACATAAGTCAACAAACGATCTGATTGGAGACCTGTAGTGTTCTCTGGAAGCTGAGTGACAACATGTCTCCCCAGAAGCCCAGCTCTCTCCTCCTCCTTCGATAGCATTTGCAAATAAATTTGCATCATATCAACAACATCTTGCCATTGATTTCTCGCTGGCAGCCGCCATTGGTTTATACTGAAATTTGAGTGGCACTAAGCCTCCCCAAGATCCCAGTTCTCTTCGCACTTGTCCAGCGGAGGTCTGGCCAGTGCTCCCTCCTCGGTCTTTCAATTCTCCTTGACCCTTCTCGGCCCTTTGGTATTACTTTATTATTATTATTATTATTATTATTATTATTATTATTATTATTATTATTATTATTATTATTATTATATATGTATATATATGCATATATATATGAGTGTGCTTTTATTATATATATATATATATATATATGTATATATGAGTGTGCTTTTATTATTATTACAACACCAAGTGTAGTAAGTTAATTGATTTTGTGCCTAGTCTTATGTTTCAAATTTTACAAATCTTTAATTTTACTGATACATTTATTTGCTTTTCAATCATAATTCCTTTTATTTTTCTCACACGCATTCTATCGGTTTATAACAGGCACATGTAATCACAAAAAAAAACATATCTTTCGTTTTTATTTTCATTCTAATTTGGACCATCTGCCAGTATAAACGGATGATTTTATCCCGTCTATTATAACAATTTGTAATATTAAGTTAATACACTTGAGGTTTTAATATTAATACAAAGCATATCTCGCTCTACTAAGGTATTAGGCACTGTTTATCCTTGTTTTTTACCACATATATCTCTGAATATATATGTGTGGGTGTGTGTGTTTAGGGACATATGTTTATTCAATTATGTCTTACCTTTTACTTATATCTATCATTTGCATTATTGATATACAAATCATACACAACTAAATGACAGAAGTTTATATTCCAAATTTTAAGATGTTTACCTTCTTACTGTTTATTTCTTTGAGTATGTGTGACATCCTCAATTCTTGATAGCAAATGTTTCGTAGCGCACAATCGTGCATGTAATTTTTGGGTTCATTTTTTTAAAAAATTTATTGCGCGCTTAACTAACCAGAAGCAAAAGAAGACGTAACCAAAATATGGTGTAACTAAAATAAAAACAAGTACACCTCTTCTTACAATTTACGGATTTTATAATGATGCATATATTTCTATATTTTCTTTTTAAGTTAATGAGATCCTTTCCTTCTGATGAGTTTAGGACAGAATAATTTTTAAAATTGGCTTAATCTATGTATCTATAAAAGCGAAATTGTCCATGGGTGTGTGTGTACATTCTCAACTAAACCACTCTGTCAATTTTAAGTCTACAGATTCTAGATTTAGTCTAAGGAGTATTGAGACGTGAGAATATTTTTCTAATCGGTTTTCAGTCAGTACTTTAGTTTTTGAAAAGGTGAAAGTTCTGGCAACGTTTTGAACTTTGAAAATCTGTCTAAGTCCTCCGCTACTTTTAGGTCTGAACAGTTGAAATTTTAGATGGAGGATACTTCGAAATTGATTAAACTTTTTAACTTGATTTGAGTACAAAAGCATAAATGTAAAGGTGTCAACATTGGAGTCAAAGGTTTTTAAAAAATACTTGACTTCAGCGATCTCTACCAAATTAGTCAGACAATTTTTCGGCGAAACATTTGAAATTTTACCTAAAGTTCATTCAGAAATAAGGCAAGCTATTTAATGTTTTTTTTTTTTTTTTTTTTTTTTTTTGCTGAGAAATTTTCTGATCAGTGTTGATCGGTTGTAAGGATGTTATATTTACGGTCTCTAGCACACAATTCAACCAATTTTGGGTCTGAACAATTGAAATTTTACATAGAGTGTATTCCGACATGATGCAAACATTTTAAGTTTTTTTCGGGCTAAAATTTGGCTGCATGACGTCGAATTTGAAAGACTCTCCTAAATTCCTCCGCCAATTATTGGTCTAATACTTAAAAATTTAGACGAAGTTTACCTGGACATGAGTCTAATTTTTTTAAATATATATATATACACATGCATATCAAGTTATGAGCAGTACATAGGACTCGCGCAAAGCCGGGCTAAACTGTTAGTAATTGCATAAATGATTCTGCGCTACTAAAAAGATGATACATTTTTGTTAGTACAAATCTTACAATTTTTTATGAAATTTTGTATATGCATATATATATACACACACACATACACATACATGCATATATATACATAAATATATATGCATACATATATATATAAATATATATATATATATATATATAGAGAGAGAGAGAGAGAGAGATATACAGCTCTCTAGATTTATTAATCTTAAGCCGTGTCTGCAGTAATTTTCATAAAAAAGACATGTGCAGTAATAATTTAGCTTTCTCACTCAATATGCGTATGTATCCTCCAGAATTGTTTTCAAAAAGATATCGTATTTCAACGCTTTATAATGAAATCGATACCTTTTACATTACAACGTAATTATCTCCCTGTAAAATGCCAGAATATTATTGCCATAGACTATCATTCATATTTAATGAAACGTAGCTTACGTCATCTCATAATATTCTACATCTTTCAACAGGCAGTGCTTAAGTTTCATTAAGCGTTTCCATTCGAGTGAATGTTGGCATAAGGGCGTAGATATAACGAAAAACATATATTCTTTCTAAAGGATAACTTCTGTGTATATTTTTACTAAATGTTTATCTACGATAGAATTTTCATATTTCTCTCAGATAGGCATACGATAATTTAAGTGAAAAATGATTGTATTTTGAAATAATACATATATAGAAGATGGCGAAAGCGCAAAGATACACTTTGTATGCGTTATCATGACGATCTTATCTTAGTTGGTTGGTTGTTTTGCTTTACGGCATATCAACCCGAATCTGGTGATTTTGAAGAACGATTTTTTTAATATAATATATTTGTTTTTTTAAGTCGTATTCTATTTAACCAATAATTGGGACCCTAACAGGTGCTACCACTCCGGGTCAGAGTGGACCTGGGAGCAATGACAATTAAAGGATGGCTCCACACTCCCTAAGGCCTGCAAGCTGGGGCCCTCACGATCGGATATAGTTTAAGGTCATATCCAGGACCACAATCTTATCTTAAATGATAATTTAAATTATTACTTTGTCTTATTAAGGTACAGTTTTAGGAGTACATATTTATGTATGCATGTACACAGTGTTTTCCTGTTTTAACTGTAATGATATGAAGTAATTTTATAATTAAAATAATTATAAAAAAGGAGGTCATTTTATAAAGATGACCAAAAATGTACGAAAAACTAAAATGATCTATAATGGATGATAACAAAGAAACAAGAACCATTTTTTTAAAATGGTCAACAGAATTTGATTGCTTTTATAAACGAAGTGTAAACTTCGGGGAATTCCTTTGCACTTAAGAAAAAACAACTGAATAACAATTTAAATAATATAACTAATAATATAGGAGTTCGTTATGCCTGTTGCGTCCAGCAACAGTGATAAAGCCTCAGCAGAAGAGATGCATGTTTTTACATTACTGTACCCACATCATTGTGTAACATCTCTCTCTATCTCTCTCACTAATATATATATATATATATATATATATATATATATATATATATATATATATAATATATTATATATATATTATATATATGTGTGTGTGTGTGTATGTGTGGGTGGGTGTAAGAGAAAGAAAATTAAAACTGTATGTTGCACCTTACAGTCAAGAATTTTTTGTTCGACTGAATACTCCAAAAACAATCTACTAAGTCATTATTCCACGTAGTTTCAAAGAATGCTATTCTTGTTATGCTTCTCATCAGAGGACATAATTAATAAGCAAATTATATTTGTAGCAATGCTAGAATTTTTTTAGTCATGGCATTAATCGAAACGGCAATTTATTGCAGTTAGAAATGTCCAGGACAAAAAAGAGAAAAAAATGGTGGATATGTAAAAGCATATAATACAAACCGCGCAGAAAACTTCAGCTTGCATGAAAATTCTCTGAAGTTTATCCGAAAAGCAATTATAATTCTTTAGAGAGAATGAAGTCCAAATTTAAGCCCAGCGTGACGCTGTATATAATCCGATTGGAATACATTTAAAATAGCTGAAATAATGACAATTGTTTGTTTTTTTGCGACAGTACAGTACCACAAAGAAAATTCATCCCCAATTAAATGGGATCGAGCAATAAAAAGAGGAGAAAAGCAAGATGTCAACCTTTATCGTCGGCTAAACAAGATCAGATTTAGCGGGGAAAATTATCCGGTGAAAGCCTGTATTACTATGATAGGAAATTGTCAAGACAGAACCAAAAAAATCTTTCTATAAAGTGTTTAATTCGATGCCATTATGAAAATGGTGGGGAAGTAAGGATTATACAGTTTTAAGGGTGGCAGAGTCTAAGATTTAAAAAAATAATTACAAGGCTTTCGAAAGGTCATAATATAAATGATGATGATAAAGATGAAATAATAATAATAATAATAATAATAATAATAAGATTAAAAGTGATAATCTATACAAAGAAATGCTAATAATAGTATAGCCAATGACCATGCGAAATAATAATAATAATAATAATAATAATAATAATAATATTAATAATAATAATAATATTAATATTAATATTAATAATAACTCTACTTATACAGACAACAATCTTATTAATAAAAGTATTGACAGCAACAAATCTATGATAATGAAAAAAAGGTCATAAAGATGTCAATAATAATAATAATAGTTATAAAGATTCTACTTAAAATAGTAAAAGAAATAAACATAATAACAGAAACAGTGATAGTGGCAGGCATGATGATGTCAATCAAATATCGACAATGTTAAATGATATATATATATATATATATATATATATATATATATAGTCTAAAGAAGCGTTGAATAACAATATATAGGCACACACACACACACACACACACACACACACACACATATATATATATATATATATATATATATATATATATATATATGCATATATATATGATTTTATTTTAAAGGTATCGTAAAATTCTTGAAATTAAAGAACATTGACGTTATGTATCACCGATATTTACCCTAGGCGGGCTGAGCAGAATGTTTTTATGAGAATATAAACTTCTTTAGCGGCCCTACCATATATTAAGGGAGATCATGACTTTAGTTGTTTTCTGTTTTATAGTTTTTGCAAGCAGATGTAGACGTTCTTTCACATACATGGCGCGGTATTTCCAACTGGCAACCCATCTAGTACTAGCTTAATTCGTGCTTTAACACTGGTCCAGTTTGTTTTTCATAACTGTGGATTAGACTCAATACATCTTGAATATGTGTAAATGTCCAAAGGAAATATTTTGTTTATAATATTTTATTTACATAATTTAGAGAGAGTTTAAACAAATTGAATTGTTCTCTATATTTGTATGATACAGTTTTCGTTTGATATATCAAAAAAGGGTATCTGCTTTTTACGAACCACATGTAAATAAATACAGAAAATATATAAACATTTATATACTATTCGTATTGATATTTTATTAATACACATACACTCACACACACACACACACACACACATATATATATACATATATATACATATATACATCTGTGCCTCATACGAGTGTATGTTTCTCGATTAGCTTAAATCAGATCGAAATATGATTCAATGTTTTAAAGTATGTTCAATTTCACATTTTAACCTGAACTCATGCGTTTCGTACAACATCTCTGTTTAGAAAACCGTATCATTATCTAAATTCAAGCCTATAAGTACACACTATCTAGTAGATTCAACTAACATCACGGCTGTGAGTTCGTGCAGGTAAAACATTATTCGTTAGTTGCTAAATATGCAATGTCGGCGTCGTTTTTGTTCTATTAGCTCTAAAGATCTGCTGCACTTCACTGATTGGACAATAAATGTGTTTCAGGCGGCGCCACCGGAAATTTATTCCATCCTGTGACCTCTATTCTGATTGGGCGCGTTGTTACGAATGCCAAGAACATTAAGATTCGATATACGTCGGTCATTATAGGTACTTTGCTGTAATTCTGTAGATAATTGCAATGACTATAAAAATGGTGATTTAAGAAGCGAATATTAACAGCATGTGTAATACATCGCGCTTTATGTGTTATATTGACGAATAATAACTAGAATGAGTCGATAAGTAATTCGCGTATATATATATATATATATATATATATATGTATATATACATATATATGTATATATATATATGTATATATACATATATAATATATATGTATATATATATATATATATATATATATATATATATATATACATGTATATAATAAAACAATTATTGTTTAATAGCATGGAGTTACTTGCTAGATACGCTTTCTTTGTAGATTTTTAAAATCTTTTTAATTGTCTTTCTTGTTTCTCATTTGAATCTGTATAAAAAAGTTCCATAGCCGTTTTGGTCGAC
Organism: Euprymna scolopes; assembly: GCF_053919585.1. Lineage (NCBI taxonomy): Eukaryota > Metazoa > Mollusca > Cephalopoda > Sepiida > Sepiolidae > Euprymna > Euprymna scolopes. Next base: position 55,299,312 of record NC_136523.1, on the reverse strand, counting down.
TTGTTTTTTTTTAAATTATTATTTGCAAGTACTTTCGACTTAGTTTTCAACAGTCGTCTTCAGGCAATTTTTATTATTGGTCGTTTAAAATCCGGACGCTTTCATCCGTTCTATTTTACAATGCTTGTTTAAATGCACAATATATATATATATATATATATATATATATATATATATATATATATATATATATATATATATATATATTGTCTCTGAAAGTAAACTGGTTTTATCTCTCAATCTTTAGTTTGCTCTCTCTTTCAGTCTGTGTTCATAGTGCTATCTTCTCACTCTCTCTCTGTCACTCTCTTTCTCTGTCATTCTCTCAGACACAAACTATCTCCCTCACACATTTTATGTATATATAAATCATATCTATGAAAAGCGAAATAATTTAATAACTTGGCTTACTTGTTATGTTTCGGGCTTTCTTTTCACGTTTCACGAGCAAATAGTTTTGTATGTGTGTGTTTGTTTAATTTCTTTTTTTTCTCCTGCTCTACGTAATTAGTTTTTACATATATCATTTTTCTTACTAAATTACCATGTATGATTGGTAAATAATACGTTTCTCCTTTCGGTTTTTTGGAAAGAAAAACGAAAAGAAATCTGAAACAAAAAAAAATATCGAGCATGATTTGATTTCTAATCGGAAGAAACTGCAGTGACGCTATATTCGTGATTTTGGATCGACAAGGATTGTATACTTTGACAACTGCATGATAGAGAATATGATTTTTTTAAATAATTAAAACAAGAAATAGAACTAGAGTATTTCCTTGTTTGAAATCTTAAGGTGGTAATTACGATAAATGGAATAATGTATATTTTATATATGTTTACTAAGGAGGGTGTGATTACTCTACTATATATCTCGGTAAGTAACTCATTGTATGTGTCAGGTGTTCTCTAACAAGGAGTTGTCTATTAACTCTCGAAGACACACACACACATATATATATATATATATATATATATATATATATATATATATATACATATATATATGTGTGTGTGTTTAAGAAAACATTTTTTTTTAATATTCGTTTGGAAAATATACACATAAAAAACAATTAACCAGCAAAGCTAACAAATGCTAAATAGCATCCGTTTTATTAACTCACTTAGTAAATCTTCAAAATTACAGCTCATCGAATTTTGGCTAGTACAAGTTCTCTCATTGCTACACTCACTCAACACTTTTCCGTCGTTAATAACTCTCGCTTAAGAGGCCCCAAATATAATAAAGAATAATATTTACAACGAACAAACAAGCCAAATGATAATTGTTTAAAAAATAAATAACTGAATTCATTAAAACAAAAAGATATAAAACAGCATTCGTGTAACGTTACACATGTTTACACACGTTGCAAGGAATATAAAACAAGTAGTAACTTGATTCTCATTTCCGTCATAATAACGACATTTAATTCTGGGTACTTTCCCCGAATACAACTTACTCGTGCGTGTTTCTTACTGATTTATCTCTTTTCGAACGTTATCGTCAGTCTGTGGACACGTTATTCTAATAGTATTTTTCTTTTTCCTTACCGTGACGTAACTTGCACACGTCCCGGAAGTTGCATACAGACATTTGCGCGCGTTTTTGCTCAGGTAAATAAGTGAGGATTAGCTTAAGTTGTACAGCATCAAACCTCAGACTCTTAATACTTAAGTTTGAATCTCGTTAGACCCATCAAGAATTAGTTTGAACAGACTGTGGGAAATAAGCTCCCATTATCCGATTATAGCTAACGAGACAGAAATGGACCTCAAATAATTACAAAACCTGGATTCACTTGGGTTATTTTTAACGGCGTTCATTACTGTTCAAAAACGTGATAAATAAAATTTCAGTTCAACAAATTTTAAGTTCTTTGTTTCATAGGAAACGGAATTATTATTAGTTGGGAAGCCCTCCAATAAAAAAAAAACATGATGAGCAACGTCGAATTCATGGTGACTACCCACAATCTCGGTGACGTTTGAAGCTTTAATAGAAATATGGCGGTTAAATATTCGTCCTAATTAACTGTTCCTATTCTGAAAAGTGGTGGATAAGGACAGGTAGAATTGTTAGGAACATTCACCGTACAACTTTTTACATGACTAATTCGCAACTCCTTTAATTAACACTCGATTCATTAATCTGTTAAATGTGTATCCGATCGTTAATTGAAATATATATGTTCTTTATTAAATTTGGATTGATAATGGATATACAAAAAGTGACTGTGAGCAGTTTGTTTGAATTAATTGTCGGTTTGTGCATGTCCAGATGATGAAGGAAAAAAGCGAAAATTTTGTTTATTTTCTGTTGGTAGGAATGAATAACTAATATTAAGTTTAATCATCATTCTTTAACTCTTTATAAACGCGGTCTTGATCAGTGGGCACCGGGTCTTTATCAAATTCATGTACTAAACAGAAATAACTTTGAAGTTTTATCAAAGATTTCTTTCCGTCATACAACTGATTCCTTGAGTAATCTCTTTAGAAATAAGGTGCATATGTGTACATGTGTTAACAGCAGTTGAAACTAATATTTATATGGCCAAACTAGTGCACCAATTGACATCACAGCTGAGATAAAATGATTCCCGTGTTCGGAAGAGTGGTATTCGAGATGTGACGAATGACGCACCGGCCCTATGTTCAGAAAAGCATGTGTTCAAGATACGTGAATGACGTAACAGAAGAGACGAAAAGTCACACCCAGTTGGGGAAAGTAAAAAAAAATTGGAAAAATGTGTAATTAGAAATACAGATATAAAGGCTTTTGTTAAAAAAAATGGATCGAGATTTGCCATTTCTTCTGTTTCCTTGTGATGAAGACTACAAAGTTTTGGGTCCGTGTATATGTAAATAAATGGTTAAATAAATTTATTTTGTGGCTATATATTTTTTGCGAGGCTGTACCGTCTGTAAACGGGAAAGTCGCTAATCATGTTGAAGAGAGTGCTATTCGTTACCGATCTGGCATATGCTAGATATACGTGTTCGTACGACACCGATTATAAGGGGACGACAACATTAAGGAAAGTGCATTTTAAAGAGAAATATAAAAAGTCAATAAAAAATTACTGTTGCATCATTTATGGATGTTATTAGCATATACGTCTGAAAAACGTGTGTACGACGAGGTGTACAACGTTACATATGCCAATAGAGACACGATATGGGGATAAAAGAGACATAAGACATTAGCAAAAAAAGTAAGAGAAAATGATAGATAAATCCGTAAATAGATATAAAACTATAGAATAATATATTACACATTTACTCCAGGCAACGTAAGATTGAACTGCTTTTCTTTTATGAAGAATTTGGAATATATATGCAATTAACCAACCTTATCTAAATAAAGACAACAAACGAAGAGTTTAACTGTTAAATTTGTTTCTAATTTCGCCATTTAACGTGCAATTAATATTTCATTAAATAATACATACAATTTAAAATAGATTGCTATCATTTTTTAATTTCTAGCTGTTATCAGTTATTATAATGAACAAATTATTATTATTATTATTATTATTATTATTATTATTATTATCATCATCATCATCATTATTATTATTTATAATATTTTTAATCGTTGGAGAAAAAATCATTCATACAGTGCACTCTTTTCAGATAAATACATGATGTATGTAGTTTTTTTGCTGACTGATATCCTAATAATCATAGATGGTCTTGTTAATCATGTTTTGGCCAACTAATCCTCTTTCCTATTGCAAGTGATTAACCGCGACGTGATAGGAATACTGGCTCTCGTTACTGTATCCCTAGTGATTACCGCCTTCTATAATTGTTATCTTATCACGTTTAGCCAACTAACATCCTGGTTTGCTTGCGTAGGACCGAAACCGCTAGCTGCAGACCATACTCATAGAACCTTAGAAACTCAATGCCTATATATATATATATATATATATATATATATATATATATATATATATAGGTATTTCAAATGAGTCAGCCGTTTAATTAAATACAGTACACATCGTCTAAATAGGATTTATGTTTTATAATTTGACATTCTTTTCAGCATTTGACTATAAACAGTCGAATAGCTTTTTGATTAGGATAAAAACTGATGGTTAACGTTACGCATATGTGAAGTCAGCCATACGCAATTAACTCTTTTTAAGACATTGTTTGTTCAAAGCGGAATAATTGATTTCATATGTTTCTAATATTCTTAGATGATGTTAAGGAATAAAACGCACATCATTTACTCATTCAGCAAATTAATCGTAAGATTAAGACAAAGTTTCTTACAGTCAGATGTTTCGGATTACTGTATAATGCCTGATATGGAAAATATGTAAAATCAATTTATAATTGAGACATTGTATCCATCTTTTGGCGCTAAAATCATAGGATACATTTATTTTATAACTGACATTATGCAATTGCCTTTGAAAAGCCGACATTATACCATTCATTTTATTTATAGTTGAGATTTGGTTTCTGCCTGACGTAAGCAGAAACAATTAAATTACAATTAGAACGGTTGTTTTGATGAGTGTGTTGTAGTATCTCTTCACTTATCAGTGGACTCTCCTCCCGGAATTTTTCCATTTTAGGGAGAGCCGTACATATTTAAGTCGACTGCCGAAAGTTGTATACTGGCGTGCAGCAACTGAACCGGTACGTATATTCATTGCTCAGTTTCCGGAGTAGGGTTATAAATTTGGAAAGTTTTATTTATTTTCTAAATTCTTATCTTTGTAAAACTTTAATTCAGGATATTATATAAAAAACATTTTATACGGATCAATAGTATGTTCTCTACAATGTAATCTAGATTACAATGTATTAGGGAGTTAGATTAAAAAATGGGCAATTTCACTGATTTCGATGGCAATAAATGTATTGAAAATCTATAAAATTCCTTGATCTTTATTCAATCGCGGGCAACGTCTTGGAACCTCGCTAGAATATAAATTTACTGATGGCTTTATGTGCTCTGATAAAAGGAGAGAGAAGAGAAGAATGAAAGAGAGAGAATATATTCTTATGGAGCAAAGAAAAGACTGAAATAAAAATAAGAACATGAGCATTTACTGTAAGACTGAAATAATTATGAAGTACATAATAAAAATGCGAGAATGAAAACTAATATCGCTAAGCTTAAACATGGAAAATAAAGAACTAGTAAAAACTGGAAAAGAAAATGACAAGATATCCTAGTAAATATATACTTAATTTATACTTTAAAACATTGCAGCGTTACATTTTTTTTAAAATTCAATTCATAACATTATATGATTAATTCTAAATGCTGCAATATTTTAAGTTATAAATTTATCATATATTTTACTAGAATATTTCGTCCTTTTCTCTTCCAGTTTAACATCTAGTAGTTTAGTTAACCATAACCGCTATTGGAGAATGAATTCTGACATATTATTTTCCAACAATGTTTATAATAATTTTTTTCATATTTTGAACTAAGTTTGTTAATTTATTTATCTCAACTAACTCCCTATCTTATATATGCGTGTGGGAGAATCCGAACATGCATAGTTATTATAATTACTAGCATGGGTGTCCGGCGTTGCCCGGGTGTTTGGAGGTTATGCGGAGCAAAAAAGAAAACAAAACCAAAAAAAAAAAAAACGGTCAATTTTTTTTAAATTTGACCCCTATTATTACCCATTAAAATTTATTGTTTGGGGCTCATATCAATCTATTAAGTTAGATCCATGTGTGAGAAACCTATATCTAAATTTTCCAGTGTTTAGGCCCAAAATTGTTTGAGGAGTTTGGTAGAGTTCTCAAAGGTCAAATCGTTGAACTTTGACCTCTTAACAGCCAAATTTCTGGCCGAAATCGGATTACATAGATTTCCCCAAATCTCAGTACCTTGTATATCAAATTTCGTGTCTGTAGACTAAAAATTGACAGAGTTATTGCGTAGGAAAATGTACAAAAACACACAGCCACGTTCACTTTTATAGATATATAGATTAAGCGTTTTAATGTTTAATTAATATACATTGTATCGTATGCTATCCGTTCTTTTTATATATTTTTTTTATTTATTTAACATATATTGCATCACTAAAAAGACTGACAGATGATATCATAAAATATTATGTGATCCGCACTTTCAGTGTTTCAACCTGTTGTGATCATATAACAGTGCTTAAATCCAACAGTTGTTGAATCTCAGAGTTTTCTGAGTTCGATACTATTTAAGAGAACATCAATCCTTCCAGTCTTGTATAGATTATCTGTGATCAATAGTGCTGTCCAGTTGTTTAGTGTTCATGAACGTCGTAAATATCATATTATATAAACAGCCTGGTATTAAACAGCCGCGTAGGCATTTGTTTTATTTACTAAATATTTAATATTCCTTTTTCCGCATGGTAAGGAGTGTTTCTTACATAATCCAGGGATTAAAAGGAAAATAACTGTAATGATTGATTGGGATTTGCATGTATCATGGTTTATCAACGTGTTTAATAATATTTAATATTTAACCAGGCAAGCTACATAAAATCATTCTTTTATCTGTGTTTTATCGTCATCGTAACAATGTTAATCTATATCATAATTCGATACCGTGTGTATTATCTTCTGTGTCACGCTTACATCCGGGTCGATTAATTGTTATGTACTTCCATTTTTGTAATAAATAATTTAACCAAATATTCTACATTAGTTATGGTTTCGGTTTCGATTATAGCTGATGGCACTTAATCATTTAATTGGTTTATGAATAGTTTACCACGATTCCTCAGAAGTTTGGTTTCGGTTTCGGTTTCGGTTGTATCTTATGACAATCCAAGAATCTACTTTTTTTAAATAATTTTATAAATCATTTTTCGTAAGTCTTTGTTTCGGTTTCGATCACATCTGATTGCACCGAATTAATCTTTTTTTCTATAAATAATTTCATCCAAAATACTCCATAAGCGTTGGTTTTGGCTTCGATTATAGATGATGACACTTAAGTTATATATATATATATATATATATATATATATATATATATATATATATACAGAGAGAGAGAGAGAAAGAGAGAGAGAGAGAGAAAGAGAGAGATTCATAATTCGGGATTCGGCTGCGATTCAAGCTGATTAACCCTAGACATATGGATATACATATTTTGTTTTTTTTTGAAATCGCAAATTTATTATATGTAAACATTGAGAGACCAGTAACTCTATAATAATATATACGAAATCTGCAAGAATTAAAATATCATATTTAAGACTATTGGCTTGGCTTCGTCGGCCTTCCTGCTTGCCTTTATAAATAATTTGGAAGTTTTAAAAAAATAGCTTCAATAATATCAGAGCTGCTCCATTTACGCTGAATATCTAAAGTATGCGAACATAAATATATTTCATATGAATCAGTCCCCAATGGAATTTTCATAGGTCCCGCTAGTATTATATAATATTGGTACAAATACGGGTCGGCAAGTGAGCTACTTTGAAGTATGAAATGTAGTTAATAAGATCTGGGTATCTAAAAAATAATGCAACTTTGCTGTAGATAAAATAACATGTACAGTATGATTGATTATTAATTATGAGAACGAAAGTTGATAAAACAGCCCCAAATTGGTGAAAAAAACGGTATCTTAGATTAATCGAAGGAAAATACACCTCATATAGAATTTAATCGCAATTAGCTAATTGTAGAATATGATACATTAATTAATAAGTAATGTAATAATCAAATGCACGTAAATTTTGTGTGTTGTTTGATTTCCCTTGTTATTAGATTATCAGACTAGTTGATAACATGTAATGCTTTAACAATCTATCTATATATCTATAAAAGTGAACGTGTCTTCGTGTGTGTATGTCTGTGTACATTTCCTTGCGCAATAACTCTATCAATTTGCAATCCACAGACTCGAAATTCGAGATACAGGATAATGAGATTTGTGACAAACTTTGTTATCGGTTTTCGGCCAGAAATGTGGCTTTTAAGGGGGCAAAGTTCAACGAACTTACCTTTTGAGAACTCTACCAAACTCCCCCCACAATTTTGGGCCTAAGTACTTGAAATTTTAAATATATGTTCCTTGGTCATGTATCTAACTTAATAACTTGATTTGAATCCAAAACAATAAATGTTAAGGGATCATAATAGGGGGCAAAGTTAAAAAATAAAAATTGATCTCTGCGGTCTCTACCAAATTACTCAGACAATTGCTGGTCCAAACATTTGAAATTTCACAAAATGGGTATTCAGAGATAGGGCAAGCTTTTTATAAGTTTGCTCGAAAATGTTTAGTTACCAATATATAAATGTATGTATACATGTATGTTTGCATATCTTTTTAAAAATTTTCGAGAGAAACTACGGATTTTTCCAAGATCAGTATCGTCTACAAGTTCGGCCTTTCTGACGACAAATATAAAAAAAATGGCTAACAAACATTAATATCTACACCTTTAACTGGCCACTTTTCTACAGGGGGAGTACCTTTTTTCTCCGATATTTTTGAAAGGCATCCCCTCTGCTCCATTGTCTAGCCTTAACTTAAACATAAGTCACTTCCGGTTTGGTGATGGGCGTAACAGCAGGACGTCAGGTGTTTTTACCGTTATGTTTCTCCCTCTGCGGAACGGGTTCGAGCCTGCGTTTCTACTACCACTTTTTTTGTTGCTCAACATACATATCCAAATACCCGGGCAACGTCGGACTGAAATGCTAGTCTATGTATCTATAAAAGGAAACGTGTATGCGTGTCTATATACATTTCCCTATGCAATAACTCTGTCAATTTTAAGTCTACAGATTGAAATTTGATATACTGGGTAGTGAGATTTGGAAAAAATATTTGTAATTCGTTGTCGGCTAGAAATGTTGCTGTTAAGGGGTCAAAGTTCATCATAAGGGTCAAAGTTAAAAGAGAATTGACGGCTGCGGTCTCTACCAAATTACTCAGACAATTTCTGGTCTAAACATTTGAAATTTTACATAAAAGGTATTCAGACATATGACAAGATTTTTAATCGGTTTTGGTCAAAAGGTTGGCTGCCAAGGGGTCGAAAGATTTGACGTTTGCGATCTCTAGCAAACTATTAAGCCAATTTTGTGTCTAAACATTTGAAATTTTACATAAAGGGTATTCAGATATGGAGCTAACTTTTTAATCAGTTTTTGGGTGAATTTTTTTTCTGGCAAGAGGTAAAGTTTCCAGAGTTGAGCTTTGCAGGCTCTACCACACTCTTCCGCTAATTTTGGGTCTAAACAATTGAAGTTTTTGATGTATGTTTCTTGAACATGGGTCAAATATTTGAATTCAATTTGAGCCTAAAACAATAAATGTTTAGGGGTAAGGTCAAATTTAAAAATAGGGGTAGGCTATAGAAACAAAATTTTTCAAATAAATGCCAAAAGTGGCTTATTACCTTCATTTATATGTAAATAGATGGGAACAAGTGATTTTGTTCAAAAAGGGTCAAAATTTGGAGGGTCGCTGGCCCCAAACGTGATTTGACCGCGTCGACGCGTTAAAATGGCCGACATTTCGCCCCCGAACACACTTAATCACTTATTGAAAGCTACAGGGTGCATTTTTTTTTTACTATAAATGCATTTGTATCATTAAATCTAACATTCCCATTGGCTATCCCACAAGTATAGGGCTTTTAAGGGTTTCTCAGAGTCCAAAATGGGGCAAAATTACCCCAAAATTAGCCAAAAATGGTCGGAAATCACGGATTTTCCAAAATGCCCCTCCCATGGGCCCAAAGACACCTCTACATGGCAGAAACTGTTGGGAAATGCTTGAAGCAGGCACTCTCGTTACTTTTGCACTGTTAATGAGGGGTATAACGACCTTTAAAAGGGGCTAAATATAGCCGATTTAGCCAAAGAGAGTCAAAAAGTCCCTAAGAATCAACATAGGTTGTCAAAAAGGGGCTTAATTTGAGTTATAGATGGAAAATTACCAAATAAGGAAATGTGTTCTTTCTGTAACAATGCAATGGCATCTTTAAATAGACACGATAACATTGCATTGCATTAATTGTGAATTAGATTGAACTTTGCTTTCTTTTTCAGTTAGTAAAATGCAATGAACATGTCTGGTATAGCAGGGCAGATTGACGAAGATTATAATTACGACGATTGGACTTATCTTCTGCTTGATTCTCTTCCAACTGAGGCTGAATGTGTTCAAGCTGTGCAACATCATGCTGCCAAATATGGTACCACGACACAGAAAAATCATATTCACCAGTTCTCCTTGCGATTACTACAATTGTGGCACAAAGCCTTTGAAATGATGTTCGTTATGTTACAATACCTGGGATAAAACATAAACTTGATCGATCGCTAAAAATTTACGACAAAGATGTCTACAAAGCAAAGGGTTCCAGACGTGTGAATATGATTAAATGGAAACGAGAGCACCATGCCCTTCTCAATATACTTGCAAAAGATATGAATCCTGATGAATTTGATATACATGAACGAAGATTCTTTGTCGATCAAAAGTCTCTCTCTCGCAAATGGCTCATTGACACTTTCCACGTCGACATGGAACATGAACGGTTTCTGACAGAGCAAGAACTGCACAATCGTTTGGATTTGGACGATGATCAATTTGAAGTGGAGGATATAAGTGGCCAATTGCCAGAGCATGATACCTCAAACAATTTGAACTACTCATTAAACAGATCGGGTACAATCCCGAATTGAAGAGCAGAATACATTGAAAATTCAATTTTTGTCGTGCAATGTCATTGGTGCATGGAACTTGACAAGACGAAAACCAGTATTTGTGCTAGAGAATAATGATGTGAGTGACGAGCTCTTTAATGCATTATATTGATATTTTGCTGTTGAATGATTTTAAAGTAATGTGAAGTGAAGATGTGTCTTAAAATAACAAAATAATTCCTTTGCTAATTACTCATACCTTTTATCAAGTTATTACATGAATAGGTTACAAATCCAGAAATAGCGAATCGAGGGCCATTTTCATCAATTTTGGGGTAACTATGAGAACAATATGCATTCAGACTCTTCTTGGACAGCATTTTATTGACATTCAATGTTCAATTTACAATTAATTACTTTCTGAGAAGGTGATGTAGTAAAGTTATGATGTTTCTAAAAAGTATCATTGAAGAATGAACTAATGATTCATATGTTATGTACCGTAAAGCGTAATTTTGTCATTGTTGGATTGTTTTGACCCTTTTTACATCCCCCAAAGATCTCTAAATACCCTAAATACAAATGGATAAGATAACAGGGTGGTTATTTCAGTCTCCCAACTGTAAAAAGCCATACAGGAGTGTTTATAGGAGCCCGATGAGATATAATACCTGCATTTTAGGGATTATCCGTGATTTTCGTTCATTTTTGGCTAATTTTTGGGTAAATTTGACCCATTTTGGACCCTTAAGATACCTTGAAAAGCCCTATATAGGTGGAATAGCCAGTGAGAATGTTAGATTAAATGATATAGGGTCATTTATGGTCAAAAATTGCACCCTGTGTGGCTTGGGAGGGGCATTTTGGAAAATCCGTGATTTCCGACCATTTTTGGCTAATTTGGGGGTAATTTTGCCCCATTTTGGACTCTGAGATACTCTAAAAAGCCCTATACTTGTCGCATAGCCAATGGGAATGTTAGATTTAATGATACAAATGCATTTATAGTCAAAAAATGCACCCTGTGGCTTTCAATAAGTGATTAAGTGTGTTAGGGGGCGAAATTTGGGCCATTTTCACGCGTTGACGCGGTCAAATCACGTTTGGGGCCAGCGACCCTCCAATTTTGACCCGTTGAGAAAAAAATCACTTGTTCTTATCTATTAACATAGAAATGAAGGTAATAAGCCACTTTTGGCATTTATTTGAAAAATTTTGTTTCCATAGCCTACCCCTATTAAAAATAAATTTGACGTCTGCGGTCTCTACCAATGTTTCTTTATGGTAGTTAAGGAAACCTATTAGATAGAAAGGCATTAAGGTACATATTCACACTTTTTAATATATACATATGCTCATAAAGTAAGGATCAGTACATAGGTCCCGAGCATAGCCGGGCGGAACTGCTTGTATATCTATAAAAGTCAACGTGTCTGGGTGTGTCCGCGTGTCTTTATACATTTCCCTACACAATAACTCTGGCAGTTTAAATCTACTAACTCGAAATTCGATATACAGGGTACCGAGATTGGGAAAATCTTTGTAATCCGGTTTCGACCAGAAATCGTGCTGTTAATGTGTCAAAGTTCAATGATTTGACCTTTTTTTTTTTTTTTTTTTTTTTTTTTTTTACAAAGGCATCACCACATTATCAAGGCCCAGAGGCCACTCAAGGATAAGGGTTAAAGAGTGTACTGTAGAAGTTGGTCAATATAGTAATCATTAGTAATGAAAATTTGGTAAATTTAATAACTTATATGGAACGGCTCATCAAGAACTTATTTACCTTAGACTTGAACACAACCATATTGTAGTCAGCCGGAAAGCAGGAAAACGGAAGACAATTCCACAGGCGTGCAGTTCTAAGAAAGAAGCTTTGTTCATGGAATCTATGTTTAGGTTTAGGCACAGATAAAGAGTGGGGGAAATTATTGATAGTGTTTACAGCTAGACGAGTGTTTCTTGTGAAAGTTTGACGAGGGGGGACCATAGATTTGATAACTCTACCAAACTCCTCTTACAGTTTTGGGTATAAACAATTAAAATTTTAGCTATAGGTTCCTTGGACATGGATCTAACTTAATAACTTTATTTGAGCTCAAAACAGCAAATGTTAAGAGGTCATAATAAGGGTCAAAATTAAAAACAACAATTGACCTTTTTTTTTTTTTACTCAGCATACATTTCCAAACACCCCGGGCGTAAATGCTAGTATATTATGTTTAGTGAATCTATTTTATTCCTGCTGATACTTCATATCAAGCTTGTGTGTATTTTTCATATAATAGCTGATAATTTGTGTAAGTATTTTAGTTTTTATTATCGGTCCATATAGTAGTGCGGGAATAACTACCGATGTTTTAAAGAGGGAAATCACTTGACTGATTTCAGAACGTTAAATGCTAGCGTGAGGTCAATAGCAAAGTATTTTAATGCAAGTAAGGTAAATCGAAAGGATATACGCCTGACAATTAGAAGATAGTATTTAGCACATGGATCGATCTTTGTAAATATTATGGATACAAATAATATTATATATATAATTTAACAATTGTTTAATTTACTTCATATTTTACTAGCCTCGGTGCCCGGTGTTTCCCGGGTGTTTGGAGGTGTGTGTTTATCAAAGAAAAAAAAAACGGTAGTAGACAGGCAGGCTCGAAACCGGACAGCGAAGTATGAAGAGAAAGTTAAAATAAATAGGATGGCATTGTTGTTGCGGCCTTCGCCAAACTGGAATTGACAGATGTTTAAATTAAGACTAGTCAATCAAAAAGAGGGGAGGATTTTTGAAAATATCAACGAAAAGAAAAACGACCCTACCCTGAAGAAAAGTACCCAGTTGACGGTAAAGGAATTAATGTTTTGGGTCAATTTTTAAAATATTATTTGTCCGAAGGGTCGCGGTTCATACCAATACCTATACCGTGAAATCCGTCGCCTCTGTCGATAGTTTTAGACATACATACATACATACATACATACATACATACATTGAATTGACAGGTGACATTTATATTATAATTAGCCAGGGTGGCCGGCGTTGCCGGATGTTTTGAGGTGTGTGTTGAGCAAATAAATAAATAAATAAATAAATATACGTGGTAGTATGCAGACAGTCTCGGGTCCGTACCGCGAAAGAGGAAAAGAACGTGAAAAAACGTGGCATCTTTTTTGTTGCGCCCATCGCCAAACCAAAGTGACGACTGCATAAATTAAGTCCAGTCAATCGAAAAGAGGGGTGACTTCTCCCTGTAGAAAACTGCCCAGTTCAGGATGAAGGAATTAATATTTTTAGCCAGGTTTTCGATATTTGTCGTCCGAACCGTCAAGCTTCAAGAGGATACATATCTTGTGAAAATTCGTCGACTCTGTCAAAAGTTTTAGGAATACATACATACATACATACATACATACATACATACATGCATACATACATACATACATGCAAAAAAAAACTTACAGATGATATTTATATTATAGACAAGCCTGGGCGCTCGGTGTTGCCCGGGTGTTGGAGGCCTGTGTTGAGCAAAAAAAAAAGTAGTGGTAGACAGGCAGTCTCTAACCCGTATGGCGAAGGATGAAAAGAACGGGCAAAAACGTGACGTCCTTGTCGTTGTGTCCATCGCCAAACTGGAAGTGCCGAAGGTTAAAACTAAGGCTATTCAATCATAAATAGGGGATTATTTTAGAATATATCGGCGAAAAAAGAGGCCCTCCCCTTCCCTGTAGAAATGTGCCCAGTTACGGGTGACGGATTAATCTTTTGGCCAATTTTTCGTTATTTTACATCCAAAGGGTCGTATTTCAAAACGTATGTAAAAACATATGTAAATAGGTACATTTAAAGAGACAGGTGAATTTTATTTTATAGATGTCTAGTTTAATTTGCTTATGGATATTTTAAGTTGTAATACAGAAGCACTTTCGGAGTATAGTTGTTTTGCTTTAGCTATAGAATTAAGTTATAACGAGATCAATTAAAACATACGAGAATGGAAATATGAGAATAATAGTTGTGTATAAAATGTATGTAAGAGAAACACAGATTCACAAAAGAAGAGAGTTAAAAAGGAGAATGGAAAACATAAAATTACAAATTAAACACACACACATCACGACCTTTCTTCATTCGATAGATTATATTATGATTATTTATTCTTTGGATTAATTGAAAAAGATCATTTGTTCGTTTGGTTGGATTTTTTTGCCTTTCGTATGGTTATTAACTGTAATAATGTTATTTAGTAAAAACATATATCACCTGTTTGGTTGAAATCTATGTTCTGTCCTTATTTACTACACATCAACGCGGTCTTTATTGTATTTATTTGCTTCCCCAGAAGAGCAAATTAGGCATGAGGCCGTTTTGTAATGTGGAAAGGGGGAAGGAAGGGAAAGTAGGGACCACCTTCAACGAGAGAGGGAGCGGGTAGTGCTGCCTTTTGGTATATAGGGTTACCCCTACATGCACCAGAAACTTATTGCCACAAGGCCAATGTTTTTATTGCAACATGTGTCGGAAAAGATACTACACTTTGATCTTATTATTCTGGCTACGTGACCCAAGCATGTCTCCATCCTTTTACGGAGAATTTGCGTAAGTAAATTAATTGTAAATAGCCGACGACAAAGACGGTTCAACAATTATTCAACAAAAAGTCGTAGCTATGTTTATGAGGGAGATCAAAATAAGATGACACTGGTTTAAACTGGGAAAATGGAAGTGAACACAATAGATGGGCGGCGATATTTTAGGGTGAAAACAGATGTATAGTAAATAAAAAAAAATGCGGATATGGAAAACTAAAAACAGAAACCGGGAGTATCAACACCGTTTTTCACAGGATAGTCATTATGTTGTTGATGGTCACAGAATTTACAGAACAACGGTTTTATATTTTATTTAATATCCATTTATTAGGTGATTGTTCGTCAACCTCTTTGATGTTGATTAACAATGAATAGTAACTTTCAGTTTCAAGGATTTTTGTTTGTTTTACGCCAACGCTTCCTCACTTCGATTTACAAATTCCTATGATATCAGATCAGGTTGTCTGGAGATATTAACATCCTAAGACGAAACTCACTTGACATTGATGTTTATTTCTTTTCTACTTCCTTTTGCAAAATTTAATTAGGTTCTGTAAACATATAACAACAACAACAACAACAACAACAACAAACCAACATTTTGCGCCGTTTCTTACTTTTCGTTTCACCCTTCTCTTTCTATCTCCCCCTACTTCCAGACTTAAAATGTACAAAACATTAATAGTGCTACCTTTTGTCACTCTCCCACTGCAAAACTCATTCATGTTCTGCAGGGTAAGGGAACAATAAAGATCTAATCAACCATGAAACAACAACACCAAACACTACAAACTGACGATCGAACGATACAAAGAGCTTGAAAAATAAAACACTCTTCAAAACAACTGGAGGCAAGGAACGCTATTTTCTAAATAATTGAATTCGGCATGAAGTAACCCGAAAAGAGCTGATATGCTGTAAAATAATACGATTAAAACTAAACCAAACTAAATCATTTACAACTCAATTGAAGCATAAAACCATATAATGATTTAACACAGTCTTATTACTATGGTTTAAAGCCCTTATATATACGACAGAAAGGAGTAAAGCTGAAGCATAGAACTGCCGATACATGCAGATGCGTTATTTAGATAAAGTTCGTCGAATATATAAGCTAGTTTATCTAGGGGAAAGTAATATTTATATCCTTACATTGGGTAACCACTTATGGGAAATACTTTAGCAGCAAACCTTCAGGAAACATCCGAAGTAGAGCCCAGTTTGGCGTTACTAACAAATTTATTCTTTCAGCACTTGGGGTGATATAGATTGTGCCAAACTTTAAAAACCTTGCTGCTCCTTTGGATCCATCAACGACAGTGTGAGTGAAGACTTGATTCACTGTAACAAACTTTCCGCTTGAATATACCGTGCCGGCTAGCCCCCAAATGACGCATTATTTATGGTTGACCCTGATCGCTTACGGCCTACAGGAATTAAGAGAAATATTGGAATACGAACAATGACAAACACGGGTCGTGTCAGAGTAAAAATTATTATTATATTTTATCGATAAATCATTACGAGAAAACCATATTTGTATTTCATATTTTTTATGGTAAAAAAGGAACTAACATAATTATGTCAGTCCAGTAAAGAAACTCATTTCTTATCGTTGAGCACTTTAACTTGAAATAAAAGTTGGTCAATTTAGCTCTTATTTGCAGAAAATCATATAATTATTACATCTCACTCACAGATGTTAAAAACATTTGAAAAAATAAAAATTTAAAATTCAACAGCATTTCCCGCGGTTAACGGGAGGTGAATAGATTGAGCCCTTGCTACTGAAGACCGAGATAGCTTCTATTACTGGGTTCGGATCTATCGACTGCTTTTAATCGTGACACTCCGCACTGATGATTTCCGAAAGGATGAAACACGAGTGTATGTAACTCTCTGTCTCTCTTTATATATATATATATATTTATATATATATATATATATATATATATATATATATATATATATATATATATATATATATTTGTTACAATAGTATATTTTTTTTAATTTAGTGACACGATTACTACCGGTCGGGAAATTTGAATCCGGCCACGAAGCCATCTCTTACTCAATTAGCAAGGAACACATCTCACGTTCAATCTAAACCGCGAGAAAAATCTTGAAATTATTGTTAACGTATATATATATATATATATATATATATATATATATATATATATATATATATATATGATATTTTGATGCATGCTGATTGTGTATTTATTATATTATATTAGAACCATATATATATATTTATATATATATATATATATATATATATATATATATATATATATAACGATTTACAAACTTAAATAAAACACCCGAAACCAAAACTTTTAGCTTACGATTTACTATTTCCCTTTACGTTAATGCCTGTGCTATGAATACATGTTTTCGTTAATGCTAAGAAATTAAATATGAACAAATACCGAATAGGCCACGCATTAAAATTCGTATTGTCCTTGTTCGACATTCACTTGGCCAATTCAAATTCTTTTAATGTTTACACATTTGCACAGATTTCCCTTGAAATAAACCCAAATGAAAAGTTTTACATTGGTTCGAACACCCTATATAATAAGTGTAATGGCATTAGACCAGAAAATTACAGAGTAGTTTGGTAAGCAAAATGTTTCAAACATACACACACATAAATATATATAGGAGGAGTTTTGTGCGTACTATAAATTTGCTACACGAATTTTACGCAAGTATGAATCATAGAAAATATATGCGTGCATATAATTACAAATAATGGTTAACTAAAGATTATCACCTCATAAACAATCGAAAAAAATAATGGGAAATTAATAAAAAGTAATGTTCAAATTAATTAAAACGAATGTTTAAAGGAAGATGCAAAATGATAGTTCTCTTGCAGATAAATGCAATTGTACAATCGTACAAGGTAGTATATATTTTTAATAAATCGAAATACGTTTTGTTTTAATATTAATAATAATATACATAAAAAATACAAATTCATAGGAATATACACTTACACAAACCCACACACGGTGGATATTCCTGTCATGTTCGACACATGAAGCCATAAATCAACCCCGTTATACTCTGCTATGAATGTTTGTTCCGCAAATGTGACACGACGCGAGCCCTGCTCGCAAAAACTCAATTACATGACTTACAAATTACTGGTTAAGCTAACGTAATTTTTGTTCGTGCTCGATCTACGTATGGTGGCTTATATTGCTTATTGTGTCTTTATATAAGTTTTTATGTCTGCAGTATATTTTCCCTCAATATCTTTAATTCTATAGCATCACTTTTAAAAGTTTTTGTGTTTATAACAGCAAGTAAAATATTCTCTTTCTAATTTGTCAAACTACGGTCTAGGATATAGAATTTAAAGAGGACTGTCTAACATTTCCGTTTATCGTGTCTTGATTATTTCGACGTTGTTATACAAAATCGGAAGTGAGAAGCGAGAACTGGTGGCAGATCTCCTAATTAGATATGTTTCATAAACGTTGCCTTCGCAGTATATGTGGTTTTATACGAATGGATTATGTTTCAAATTCCTAATTATTTGATAGGTGTTCCATATACAAGCATGAAAACATTTTTCAGGAAATCCCAATTGCAATGAGCATGTAACCTTGTCCGTCGACCTCCAAACAATTCACAGTTATCCGCAGAAAGGTTGTAGTTAGGGTGGGGACCACTTCCTTGTGTATAAAGACCAAGTAAAAGTAATCATATATATCCATATATACATAAACACACACACACATATATATATATATATATGTATATATATGTATATATATATATATATATATATATATATATATATATATATGTATATATAGACAGGGTACCCTAAAAACAGGTTCTAACTCTAATTAGGAACCTTTCTTAACGTGCTGTCTGAACGAAATTTAACACAGTGACTGAACGAAATTTAACACAGTGTATACTTTGCCCCAGCTTCCACTGGGGTCTTGATGTACTCACGGTCATTGATTCTGCCAAGCCCTGTAAGATAAGGACAATCGGTGACTAAATAATGGAGATATCAGGTTTTTGGGGGTCACCCTATATATATATATATATATATATATATATATATATATATATATATAGAGAGAGAGAGAGAGAGAGAGAGAGAGAGAGAGAGAGAGAGAAAGAGAGAGAGATAGAGCAGCAGAAAGAGATAGATACAGATACTTAAACATAAAATAATATATTAATCGACCTGAATCCAGACAATAAAACACACACACAATATATATATATATATATATATATATATATATATATATATATATATATATATATATATATATATATATATATATATATACATAAGCTTTCTGTAAGGTTTGGCGGGGCTGTTTGATCGTAAACATTGTCCAACATCCGAAACATATGTAATCAAACAGATAAAACGGTAATAAAAAATGTATATGTATATATGTATACATACATATACATATATATATATATATGTATATGTGTATATATATTTATATATATATATATGCATATATATATAGTGCGGAAATTGCTTTATGCGTCCTCAAGTTATTTTCTAAATTGACGTGAACACTAGAACATTTAATTAAGTAATTTAGGAGTAAAATTATATTCGAAAATGATTAAAATTTAGTGAAATAAAATAAAATTAAATAATCTAATAAAGTTCATAGCCACCTTTAATTCTAAATCTTTTAAATTTTGTGTCTGAATTTCCCAACAATAACAGTGTTAGTATTCATTATCATGAAAAATTGCTTTTTAAGTAATCCTTTTCAGCTCATATATATATATGCATATATATATATATATATATATATATATATATATATATATATATATATATATATATATATATATATACACTTCATTTACTCACATACAATTAATATACGAATGTATAGATTTATGTGTTACCTTTAAGTATTTACTTCAAAAGTGCTCAATACGTAGGTAGAGCTAGTTAGTAATTTATGAAATATATATGGCGATTAAGTTACACATAAGCCTGATGAATCCTAGAGTGGATTAAACGCCTAATATTCAGTGTAGCTTAATCGCCATCTATATTTTATAAATTACTATATATATATATATATATATATATATATATATATATATATGTGTGTGTGTGTGTGTATGTATATATACACATATATGTTTATACTACATATATATGTATATATATAGTCTATATATATATATATATATATATATATATATATATATATATATATAGTCTTATTTGTAGTATTCCGAATTTTACTGAGTTTATATCATTTTAAATTTAGTAAACGTTCATATACGAATACATTTTTAGCGAAAAAGAGATGACTCAAACTGTAACCTTGAAAATTATCATATGTCCTAACTGAGCTTTCATATATTGTTTTAACAAAAACCAAGACACCAAAGAATGGATTGGTAGCAACACATCGTGTATAACTTAATAAATAAATGAATATATATATATATATATATATATATATATATATATATATATATATATATACTAGCAATCGGTGCCCGGCGTTGCCCAGGTGTTTTGAGGTTAATGCTGAGAAAAAAAAAAAAGGTCAATTTTTTAAAACTTTGACCCCTATTATGACCTCTTAAAATTTATTGTTTAGGGATCAAGTAAAGTTAATAAGTTAGATCCATGTCCAAGGAATCTATATCTAAAATATCAAGTGTTTACTGTTTAGACCCAAAATTGTAGGAGGAGTTTGGTAGAGTTCTCAAAGGTCAAATCGTTTAATATTGACCACTTCATCGCCAAATTTCTGTCGAAAACCTATCACATCGATTTTCCCAAATCGCGAATTTGGCCCTTTTTTAAAGCAGTTTGGCCTTCAAAATTTCTGTTTGATGAAACACCGATGAAATCTGGAGACGCAACGGGAATTTTCGGCAAAAAAATGTTGTTACTATGCACATCTATGTAATGAAATACAATTTGTGGCAAAATTTCAGGAAAAACTAATGGATGGTTATCTCGCAATAGTCCGGACAATTCGCTAAATTATCTCGTCAAAACCATAAATCTCGAATTTTTGTGCATTTTTTTTGGGGGGGGGGGCTAATTTGGCATAATAGTGTCCATTTAATAGTATTTTCTTGTAAAAATAAAAAAATAAGGAAAATTACCAAAAAAAACAAACAAGAACAACAAAAGTGTGCCGTATTTTTAAAAGTTTTATTGCGTTGTTTTTATTTGCTTTTTTTTATTTCATCGGTGAAGAAAATGGCCAAACAGAAATTTTGAAGGCCAAACTGCTATAAAAAAAGGCCAAATTCGCGAAATTTGGCCTCGCTATAAAAAAAAAAGGGAAATCCCCCTACTTGAACTTTCTGTTTAATTTCGCTTGTAGCGTTGATTTTTTTCTTTTTTCGCTATAAAAATATAACAACTTGATGAAATTACGTGATTTTTTCTGTAGGAAAACTTTATCCTATGACGAGTACGTACAATATATTTTTTTAAAAAATATTTCCATTTTTTAATGTCAATGGAAAACTGCACAAGTACCCAAACCCGAAATGTAAAGACCACGAGTGGACGCGGAGTTTTTTTTTTTTTTAGTTTAGTTTCATAATGGCGGCCGTGATGTCGGAGGTTCGATTGTTAGATTGTAAGTTAGTTTCGTATTTTTGTAATTTGTAAATCGCAAGTTAGGAAAAAATTAAACCCTTCCAAGATGGACAATAAATAAAGCCATAATATTTTATGGTAAATTTAAGAGCCTACGAACCATAGTTTTTTAGGAGATGTGATTATTGGATTAACCAATCAGAAATCGTCTGTGGCACACACATCTCTGTTTTTATAGATATATAGATATATACATATATATATATATATATATATATATATATATATACCATTTTATTTGTTTTACATATGTCGTTACATAGTCAGGGCCATGATTGTGTCAGCTAGTTACAATATACTATAGCTCTCTTCCGGAAATTCTGCACATACAACGTTGTATTACAGAGATACACACACACGCATATATATATATATATATATATATATATATATATATATAGATATATATATATATATATATATAAGGGAGTAGTAACCAACAATGTGTATTTTTTAACATTATTTTATTATTCTGTGTCTTGGTTTTTCATTGAGAATTATGTTTGGATCATTGTAATAATGTTTTTAGCTATTGAAATCGTTTTTACGCGCGTTTCAGATGTTCTGTGAAGCGTCCTCGTCAGAAATTATTTTCAAATGTGTTGGAGATGTAAAAATGGCAATTTTTGTAGTTCATTTGATGTGTTTCCAAGGGATGGAGGCTTGTAAGTGTTTGTTATTCATTGGCATGTTCAATTTTTATTGCTCTTTTATTGGACTTATCCAGGCCGCTGACCTGCTTGTAGTCACTCTCTCTTTCTGCTAGTGTTTTTCTTTTCCTTTAGGGTGGGGTAGGGTGTGTGTGTGTGTGTGTGTTTGTGTGTGTGCGTGTGTGTGCGTGTGTGTGTTTGCTTTTATTGTTTTGAGAATGCATATACTGTGTTAATGTATTATGGGGTTATTTTCTTCCCTAGGAAGGTGACTGTGATCCGAGGTCGTTACTAATGTGTATGTGTGAGGAGGGGGGAACCAGCTCTTCTGAAATAAGGGTAGGGGTGCTTTCATTCTATTTTGATATTTATTTTTTGATTCTTGGATTTTAGTATTGTGATTTTTCGTTTTAGTCATTTCGGGCATTCTATATATATATATATATATATATATATATATATATATATATATATATATATATATATATAATGTTTTTTTAGAAAGAGGGGGTATTTAAAATATGTATAGGGGATTTTTTTATTTTTCTATTTATTTGTCTCCCCATGTGGGTATGGCCAGACCCAGGATCGGTTCCTAGTGTGGGGGAGATTTTGTTCCCCAGAAGGGGGGCAATTGGAGGGAGTATAGGTATGAGAGGGGGATGATAGAAGGGATGATAGTTGTTTCAGTCATGAGGAGGTTCTCCTCCACTGACTGAGGAGGGAGCGAGGTGTTGGAACAGATATTATACTATGGTTCTAGGTTTTTCCTAGTGTTGTTGGTTTCGAGGTTAAGTAGGGTTGGTATTGTTCAGTGTGTTGTAATAGAGATAGGGGTGTTATCTTTTGTGGTTGTGTGGTGCACGTGTGTGTTTTAATGTGTCGGTTCTGATTTATGTGTGGGTGTGTATATATGTATGTGTATGGATGTGCATGCGAGTGTACCTGGTATTTCATGTCTTTGTGTGATGATATTAGGCTCTGTTCAGTTTAGGAGTGAATCTGGTGATGAAGTTTTTTTTCCTGTGTAAGTTAATAAAAATAATTGTCTGTTTGGAAGATTGGCATTATTTTGAAGCTGTTTCCACTGCATGTGTGTACGTGTTTTAAAACATAGAGATGTCTGTTATCTGCAATTTTGATGTTGCTCTTATGTAAGGCCACTCTATTGCTGAAATTTTTCGTGGCGCCTATGTAGGATTTGTTGCATGTTGTGCATCTTAGTGCATATACTACATTTCTGGAGGTGCAATTTAGATCCTTTTTTAATTTGAATGGTTGTGCTGGGTTTTTGAATGTGCATGTGTTACCTTCTATTATTATGTCACATACTCCACATCGCGATTTGTTGCATTTTGTAACCCCTTTCGTAGTATGTGGGACGAGTTTTGAGGAAGTTAGGATGTGTTTTAAGTTTTTGGGTTGGCGTTTTCTTTTTATTATTTTTGTTGTTTTAAGTATGTTGTTTAGTTTGTCGTTCTGATTGAGGAGGATAAGGTTTTTTTGTTATCTGTGTGAATAGTTCTGGGTTGTTTGTGTTGTGTGTAGAGACGTATGCTAGAATTTGTTCTTTGTTGTGTTCTTTTGGGGTTCTTAGTTGGTCTATTGGATTTTTTCAGCCAGTTCAATACCTTTCTGCATTAGTGGTAGTGGATATCCTCTTTTCCGCAGTGTTATTTGTAGTTCATTCAGTCTAGTTGAACGGAGGTGTCTGTCTGTTATTATGGTGCAGACTCTACGTGCTAGGGAGTAAGGTATTGATTTTAGACAGTTTTTAGGATGGTGGCTTTTGAAGTGGAGGTATTGTAGAGTGTCTGTGGGTTTGTGGTTGACGTATCTGATTATGTTGCTGTGTTTTATTGTAACTAGGATGTCTAGGAAAGGTAGTTCTGTGGGGCTTTGTCCTGGTGTGAAGTTTGTTTTTTGGTGTAGATTTCGTAGCAAAGTGTGGAGTTCTGTAATACCCCCCATGAGGTTCTCCAGAGGATAAAGCAGTCGTCTAGGTATATTTTCCAATATTTTATGAAGAGAGTTTTTATATTGTGCCTGTATATATATATATATATATATATATATATATATATATATATATATATATATATAATTTTGTTACACACATGTATAAATCACTCCCATATATTTATCGACTTTGCTTGATGCGGCGCTTTTAATTTTAGGAAATCAACCATTAAGTTATGATCTCATTAAACATTTCAATAGACTTGCTTTAAATTACGCAACACTTAAAAAAAAAAAGAATGGATGGTTTGTGTACACGAATTAGAAGTATCGGCATGGGGTTTTAGATATAATCGTTAACTAGTATGCATGTGTATATGTGTATGTATGTATGTATGTATGTATGTGTATATATATATATATATATATATATATATATATATAGTGAATTGTTTAGCTTCCAAATAATAGCGTCTTTTTCTGATGATTTTTTTTTTTAAAATAGGGATGCTATCACAAGATATATGTTGCGGAAATAAAATTGTTTGCCTAAAATAAATTTTATTTTGTTCAATAAACCCCTGTAGTTGTTTTTGCGGCATAATAATATACAAAAAAACACAAAATTTGGGAAATAATCTCCAAAATTTAATCACGAACTACCATTATTCAATATAGGCATATCAAACTTCCGTATGTTATCTTTATCGGTATAATAATAAAAACTCAAATATTTGGGCGTTTACGTCTTCAATTTAGTCACGAGTTAACATCCTCAATAAAGTCATATTCATAAAAGTAATGGCATTTATAAAATAATGTTCAAAGTGTAAAAAAAATTAATTCGTTGTTTCTCACCTCTTTTCACATTCATCCGAACTTGACAATATTTATAGTTTTTTTTTTTTCTGGTAAACTGTGAACAAATAACACATGTAAAATTGTCGCTGACACAAATCTTGTCACATGTCAAACAACTCGCGCAAGTACGTTGGTTGCTTGGCCGTAGAAAAGCGAAACGGTTTTAGGCGACAATTGCACATGCACTATTCAGTATCATAATACCGGAAAACCTATAAAATTTCATCAAATCGCAAGAAAAATAGAAAATACTTCAATATATTTTAATTGTTTTTTTTTGGCTAGTTTTTTATGAGAAATCTAAAATATTAACTTCACCTATCTGTTAAAATGTATGTATGTATGTATGTATGTATGTATGTATGCATGTATGTTTGCCTTAAACTTTCGACAGAGGCGACGTATTTTCACTCAATTGGTATCATTTTTACGACAAATATTGAGAACTTCGGACGACAAATATCGAGAAATTGGGCAAACACATTCATCCCTTCACCCTCAACTGGGCACTTTTTTACAGGGAGAGGTCGTTTTTTCGCCGATATTTTCGAAAGGCATCGCCACTTTTCGACTTGCTAGCCTTAATTTAAACCTACATCACTTCCGGTTTGGCTACGGGCGACACAGAATACACGTGACATTTTTTTTTAATTTTTTACTTTCTTTTCCTCCTTCGGAATATGGGTTCGAGCCTGCCTGCCTACTAAAACTTTTTGTTTCTCAACACACACCTACGAACACCCGGGTAACGCCGGGTACACAGGCTAGTCTATAAAAATCCTACCTGTCTGTTTATAAATGTATTCCTGACTGCCTAAAGCTTTCGACAGCGGCGACGAGTTTACATGTCATCTATATTGTTTTGAAGCTTGCTTATTTAGATTACAAATACCGAAAAATTGGCAAAAAAAACATTAATTAGTTTACCGTCAACATGGCATTTCTCTACAAGGAGTGGTCAATTGTTCACCAATATTTTTGACAATTATTCCCTCTTTTCCATTGATTAACCTTAATTTAAACCTTTGCTACCTCCGCTTTGGGCGTGAGGCAACGGCAAAGACGTCACATTTTTTTCAGGTTCTTTTTGTCCTTCGTGGTACGAGTTCGAGCCTACCTGCCTACTACCACTACTTTTGGATTTAGGCGACACATACACCTCCAAACGCCTCGGGCAATGCCGGTCCCAGGCTATTCTAGATATAAACGAGGGAAATATTGAGAGTTAAACTCTTATCTATATAAATACATATAAAATGCGACGGTTTTAAACAGCACATATGTACCTATTTACTATGCCTCCCCACTGGACAGAGTATGACACCAGGGTCATTTTTTAAGGTGGAGAAAGGGTACAAAAATAAAAAAAAAGTTATCTCACTCGTGAAGGACTGATCCTCCACCGAAAGAGAACAAGAAATGCAAGTGCAGCATCTTAAGAACAGATACTACACTTTGATCTTTACCAAAAGGCCAGGTAAGTGTTTATAATAGTGGAAAAAAACCCCGAGAGACTGTGTAATATTGTTGAAATAAAATACTTAACAAATACAATTTTTTTTTATTTTGTGAGTGTTATTTATCGAAATGATGAAATAAAACTCAAAACATATAAATATCTATGAAATGCGACGGTTTGAAAGATAACCGATACACATGTAGTTTTTTTAATGGTAAAATAACTAGAGAAACTGTAATTTTATTGGTGTTTTCTACGAAGATGTTGTCGTCGACGAGGAATGAAGTGCTTATAGTGGATAGCGCGTTAAATATTTTGTATAAGAAAACTAGTAAATAGGTTATTTAACATTCGTTTAATGATTTTCTATATCTTTTAATTTTCTATCTTACATACCTGAAATAACCGACAGAATAAGTTGACTTGACGCAGAGCGCAATAATATATCTGTTATGGCGATGGTAATTAGTAAGTGTTTTTTTTTTTTTTTAATAAAGTAAAGAACTGTATTCCGGGTATGATAATTTAAAGAACTCAGCTAATCAGAATAGATCGAATTTGGTGTGGGAGTATTTATGATTTATGAAATGGGGAATATTATATTAGAGGTATACATCTATTAGCCAGCTACGGTTGTTGTAATCACATAATCTGTAGAATATGTATATTTTGTTTCCAGTTACAACTAGTAGTTGTGGTAGTACTAAATATTTAGGGAGAAAAATAGGAACTCCATTCCTCGAGTGATGTTGCAATGTAGCACTTTTTATCAGGGTTGCGGGGTCTAAATAGTGTAGAAAACTACGTAAGTTCGTAGCTATTGGTCATGATTTTTTGTGGCACTGGTAGTTGCAAACCTATGATGCTTTAGACCAGAGAAGACTTTTTGCAGTTATTTTATTATAGAGGAGATAAATATGCTGCTGTAAATGTTATTTTGTAACTAATTCTCATCAATATATTTTGTTTATTTATTGTAAATATATATTTGATTACATTTCTCTTCTTTGAATGTTTCCTATTTAAAAATTCTGGTAACCAAAGTACAATTTTCACTTAATTGGAATCATCTAGGTCTTTCCGAGAGTCCAGTGCTTAACACAATTACCAACGTCCCTTGAATGTATCTTGTCAAATTCGGCAATCTTTATATCTAACTTTAGATTCCGAATGGAATTTTAAGGGAACCATTTTTAATTAATTCTTTAAAAACAATTATATCCGAGTTCAGAAAGATGCTTACGAAGGAAGTGGAAAACTTGGTCAGCTGAAACGTTCTGAAAATGATACCTAAAAAAAAATTGTAGTCCTAGTTACACCAATTATCAAAAATAGTCCAAAATAAAAATACGTCGAGTGAAAAGACGCGCAGCTGGAGATTTTATAGCAGCTGATTCATCATACATGTTTGATTGGGTAGTATCTATTAAAGCGCGTCTCTGGAGACAGTATCAGTAGATTCAACGTTTGATGTTTCGATTCTTGCAAGATCATTGGTCCCCGAATATGAATTCGTAATTACGCCTAATAAGCATTACATAATTTATTATTTGATAAAAATAGTGCAGTTAATTTGGGAATAGAAAAACCTCGCTAGGAATATAACATGAAAAAAGCAGTAGAAATAAATTAAATAAAGAAAATCGTGAGGAGATTTCTTCGGGGTAAAAGATGAAAGACATCTTTTGAATTATTTAAATTACATTAAGAATGAAAACAAAATTGAAAGAATGTCAACTTTTATATCATTTCAACGAAAAGCTATAAAAATTAAGCATAGTGCCCGTCAAAAATATTATTGTGTATGTGTTTAAAAGTTACAACGGCTATGACATATTTTAATTAAGAATGCATAGTACTATGAGATTGGTGTACTAGACGAAGACAAGATACTATTGGCGATTTTCCCCTTCTGAAATTTTAACGATTTGGTTGGGAATGAAAAAGGTGCATCTGATAATGTCAACTTTCAGGTGAACCTATAATATTGTCCCCATAAAACTGAGAATTATTATGGTCCTTTAGTCCTTATCATACTTTAATCATGTTATATAATTGATGTATTAAAACTACCGGTTAGTGTAAATGACTATATTTCAAACTTTCCTGTATTTTATAGTTTTGAGACCTGTCAGAAAAGTTAGCAAACAGCTTAAAACATGCGTCGAATTTTATATGGTTTTATTTACTTTCGGCATGTCGGTGTGTTTTTATACTATTTGGAATATTCGAAATACTATTTTCATCGGTTAATTATTTTCAAAACGTCCCTGTTCATCTTATCTCAGTGCATGTGTTTTTTAAACTACACAGGAATCTACACGGGAATTAAAACTGTACTCAATGATTTTTACGGGGGTAGATTGCGCTTTTCCGCGAGAAATCACAATATGTTTCATACGTCGCTATTATAATCGAAAACTCACTAACACTTTCACTTGAAACAGATTATTAATAAACTCATTTAAACTTTGGGCTACATATCCAAATGAATAATTTTAATGTGAATGTTTCGAGATGTACAATATTACTGTTTCTAGATATATAAGTTTATGGTTGTTATCATTGGTTGATTGTTTTTTTTTTTTACTATAACGCCTTCCATTTTTATCGAAAAATTGCGTCCATGGTACTAGTGCAGTTTGCAGACAGGACCTATCTAAGCGTCCTCTCTGATTTAGATGGAATCTGGCGGAAAATGCCGAGCGTAATACAGATAAGGTAATTAGAAAGCGACAACAAACGCGTACGCAGTTACCTAATGACAAGCCACAAAAGTACCAGACGACTTGGATAAATATTGGAAGACAATTTAAAAAATAGAAAGTAAATTTTTACGTTTAAAACGTGAAACATGATACTTAAACAAATCTAACAATTCTCAACAACCACATACAAACGCCTCAACAAATCGTCGAATATTTTCAAAAAAGTTATTAGCGGACGAAATCATATAAAGTACGTTAAAAACAGTATCTCTTTTACCGCTGGATCTGTCTCGAGGTGCACAAACGCGCAAGGTCGAAAATGGACCCCGTTGCGAAATAGAACGTTCTCTGAACAATCTCGTCCGAAAATCGACTAAAACATGCAAATATATCTGTGGACACATTAGACGGTCACTATGCAAAACATGGGGTTGGAATGTGAGGTTAGCTCCGGAAAGGGCATTGAAAATTGAAGAAACTGTATTAGATATATTTGCTAAGATTACTTCCCAAGGAATTCGCGCCAAATCGTAGAGATACTGCAGAGAGTTTCGATAGACGAGTTTGTAGAAGGGACAGGATAGTCTGCTTCTGTTATGTACGATCCCGTCCCCAATGTGTAGTTAAATTAATTGAATGGTAGCGTTATTAAAAAGCCAAAGTTCACAATTGAAACGAAATATACCGATACGTGTCAATGAAAGAATGTAGGTTTAATTACATAAATATACATGGGAAACAATACTGATAGAGATAGAAAGAATAAGAGTTCGTGGAGAAAAGAGTAACTTTCCTTGCGTTTGATGAGACCTGACGGGTTCGTAAGGAGCGCTGGTTGGGTTGCCATTCCAACCGGAGCGGTACATGCTTACTTGTTAACTGGCCGAGAGATCAACCGAAAAGGGGGAGAGAGATATAAGAAACAGGAAGTGACGTGGCTGTGTCCCTCTCCGGTTATCAGAGTTAAAGGACGACAATCGAGTTAGCCTGGGAGTTTCAATTCCCACAAGTCTGTCCTAAACAGAGGAAACACGAGGTCAGCAGAGTCTTCACAACGCGGTAGGTTTTGTACCATATGGTCCCGTCAGAAAGAAGAGCATCTTATTAAATATAACAAATCGTAATTAAAAAAAAAGGTGTTCATTTAGGTACAAAAATTGTAGTAAACACGAAAAATATTCTATGAATAACTTTTAATAAAAGTACAATTTTTTAAAATTATGCTTTATATGGTTAACATTATTTGTGAAGAACATAAAAACATTACTACGGTTGGTCGGTGTCTTTTTTAGTTCTAGGTTTTTAATTAAATTTAATTACATTTAAAAATGTAATTCGTATACGATGAATATGACTATTTTCTGTTTCGAACAATTGTTTCTGTTTTGAAAGAATTGTTTCACAACGCTTGGTATAATCTTGCGTTTTCTCTCAGCGTCTAGAAAACGCGGGCGGAAGTTAAGGTACGTTCGGTTCTCAAACTGCAAAGTACGGAGTTGTTTTCTGAAATATTTTATCACAAAATACCCACTGTATCACTTCCCATGTTCAGACTCGCTTTTTGTGCGAAAATCATTTTATTCATTTAAATTACATTCAATTAACAGCTCATTCATAATTCAACTTTGCGATAATAATATTTTATCTCTTCACTCTTATTGCGAGTTTATATTTCCAAGAACTATTTAGTCTTCTTCGTTTACTCTAATTATTTTTGATGCCCTTTCTCTCAACACTTGTGTTTATGTATGTTTTTATGTGTGTATGTATATATAATATATACATATGTAGTATATACTAAAAAATAAATAAATAAAAAAACAACGGTGATTAGCACCGATGAAAAAAACGGCACGTCGGAAATATGAGAAAATCACAAATAAGAATAGAAAAAAAAAATAGCGTGAAATTATTTGAGGTGGCTTTTATCTGCAATATTTTCAGTTATAAATGTATTATATTTTTTACTAGAATATCTCATCCTTTTCTTTTCCAGTTTTAACAAATAGTCCTTTATTTTTCCATGTTTAAGCCTGATCTTATTAGTTTTAATGATCGCATTTTCTATTCTAATCCATGATTTTTTTCAGGCTTCTAGTAAAGTCACTTGTTCTTTGTTTAATTTCAGTCTTATAGTCACCCCATAAACATAACATAGACATATGTAATAATACTGTACGGAACTACCCTCTCTCTCTCTCTCTCTCTCTCTCTCTCGTTCTCTATCTATCTATCTATCTATCTATCTCTCTGTTTCACTTGTTACTTCTCTTTTCGCAAGAGCGGTAAATTGATAGCAACAGCTGTCGCTGAAGCGACGTGGTTTATATTGAAACCTGTTATAAAAAAACGTCGTTCATCTACTTACATAGTTTTGCGATATGTAACACCAGCAAATTCATCATAACTTTTGTTTTACAGAACAAAAATTGATTTTTTTTATCACAATGTAGCTGAGAAGGTGATTTGTAAGCTGTAATAATTGTTTGAATTTTGGTCGAAAGATGAGTGGGCTGTGAAGCTTTAAAGCAGTTCTAAATGAATAATACTGTCTCTTATCTATATATAAAAACATATATATATATATATATATATATATATATATATATATAATGGAACGATAGAATTGTCGTCTTAAAAATGATATGATTTGCTTTCAGTTTTATAAACGCGTTTTGTTTTCTGATTTAGTTTTCAGCTCATCTACTAGTGCGCTAAGTTTGTACACATCCCAAGAGGAATAAGAGCTTTCTATGGATTTTTATCGAGCGAGTGCGGAGATACGCCGCTATACAACTCATGCTTGTGCAATGATCTAAGTTATGACAACAGGAGCATAGCCACTACCCTCAAAATGCATCGCTTAATTGCCACTAAAAAGAGAGACGTGTCTAAGATCATAAAAACAAATTTTCCGTCCACGGTTATTGTTTTTGCCACATCATGCCACATCAGATCTTCGAAGTCAGCTTGGAAGTCAACACCACCATGCATCTTGATGTACTGCAGAAAGCGATGCAACCCTGGTGCAAAAAAGGTGGCCGCTAGGTTGAGGCGCATGACTGAGCGCCGGTTCACGTCCAATGAAAGAAAGGCTTGACTACAGCAGGAGTGCTACGACTTTACATTTTTCTCTAACTGGCTTCCCTTCCCTCCATACGTACTGCCTCGACGGGTCACACGTCGAGAACATCATTAGCATGAACTCCAACAACCAGAAAGTCGGAGTATTGCCACTATCCGCCGAGATATCGCCGAACACTCACCGGCACTTCTATAAAAAGCATGCCCTTTTTGCTAGACTCTGGTCAACGCTGTATTACAAGCTGAAGTCTTTTACACAGAATAGATGTCAGATTTATTGTATAACAAAGTTATCTAAATCGCGGCTTCTTCACACAAAATATTTAAAATTAATCTGTACTGTTGTTTTCTTTAAGACGACACTTTTGTCGTTGCCATATATATATATATATATATATATATATATATATATATATATATATATATATATATATATGAACAAATGATTAATAAAACATGTTAAAAGACATCTTGAAAAAAGTTTAAAAAATATTTTATTTTAAAAAAAGGAAGCACAAGATAAGTGGATAGTCCTTAATCCGCGGAGTTTCGAAGAAATACTCTCCTTCCCATCAGAGGGCAGGAGTTATTATTATTAGAATTGTGTGGGCGAATAAGTGCCTCTGCGACACATATTTATACATCTCATATGTGTATACACACACATACACACACGCGCACACACACACATATATATATACATACATAAAAACACTTCATTTACTAACATAAAATTAATATACAAAAGTATCAATTTATGCGTAAACTTTAAGTATTTACTTTAAAAGTGCTCAATACGTAGGTAGATCTATATAGTAATTTATAAAATATATATGGCGATTAAGCTACGGTGTAACTTAATCGCCATATATATTTTATGAATTACTATATATATATATATATTTATATATATATATATACATATATATACATATTTATATATTTATATATATATATATATATATATATATATATACATACATATGATGATTGCTGTATCTTTCCAGATTATCGCCCTCATATTAAGTTCTCACAATCTTGTCGTCCATGCCATCTTAGATGACTTTGCACACCCGCTGCAGATTTGCACATCTTGAAGCAGATGTGACATACAAATT
Source organism: Euprymna scolopes (assembly GCF_053919585.1). Lineage (NCBI taxonomy): Eukaryota > Metazoa > Mollusca > Cephalopoda > Sepiida > Sepiolidae > Euprymna > Euprymna scolopes. The sequence continues at coordinate 55,265,563 of NC_136523.1, read as the reverse complement.
GAGCAATTTCCATCGAGTTAACTCCCTCTGAAGGTTTAAAGGTATTACCATGAACCACCACACATCTTCTCAAATCAGCAGTAGACTTGCCAACTTTGCTGCATGTTAGCAGATCGTTTGGTTCGGTTTAATAGGTGCAAAGTCGACCTGAATAGGAGTTTTGTGCGACTTAAGGTGGATGACCTTGCCAGCTTTTGACAAAAGCACACGTTCACAAGTGTCGCAGTTCCAGCTCTGCTTGTCATGGTTAAGACCACCTATTAAACCTTTGCGAATCCCTCGCTTCAGATTGCTCTGAACGTGTTTTCTTTTCTGTAGAGCATAACAACTTTCACCTACAAGCTTTCGCCACTTCGGCCTTTGCAGAGTAAGTTCTTCCCATTTGTCGATGTCGATTCATAAGACTTTCAAATTATTCTTTGTAGAGTCTCCGAACTTTGCAGCTTCCCGTAACAGATTTTATACACACACGTATATATATATATATATATATATATATATATATATATATATATATATATATATAGAGAGAGAGAGAGAGAGAGAGAGAGAGAGCGAGAGAGATACATGCATACATACATATATATATACACATATGCATATATATACACACATATATATGCATATATACATATATATACATGTATATATATACATGATGATGATTGCAACGTCTTGTCAGACGAGTGCCACTCCCTCAGACATTTAAAATCCATGAGCCCAAATACCTGAGGGAGTATCTATACAAAGATGATGTTACAGAGTCTTAGCTTTGTACGACAGCTAAGTCTCTCTCTCGGTTCAAAATGTTGAGATCCAGCAACAAGCAAGGGGAAGATAGCCAGCAACAAGTTAAACTACAGACCAGCTTGATGCGGGTAATGGTCTTCCACTTTATGGTTTTTAAATCAGAGATTTGCTTCTCCTAGAAAGGTTACCTTCACCACGGCTTACGGGAGCCCTCTCCACTCCAATACACATATACACACACACACAAATATACATGGTGCTAGTTGGCCGTTGACCCAGAAAAAGAGTTCATTCGCCCTTTGGAAGATCTTGTTTTTAATCCTTCAGGGAGACTAGCCGCCCTCCTCACTAAACAAGTCTGGTGGGGGAACCATATATATATATATATATATATATATATATATATATATATATATATATATATATATATATATATATATATATATATATATATATATATATATACAATGACTGCGTTCATTCTAAAGAGAAAATGGACACTCCTGTTAGGGTAACTGCTGTTAGGCAAGTGTTGTGCAATCCTCAATCACACTAGTCCTGAATGAATACTAATTGTCTCTCGTGCAGAGTGTAAGAGGCTAAAGTATTACTGTAAACAATGGTTGGATAAGGGGACGGATAATACGGTACCTGCATTCCAAAATCGCCCCTTACTGTAGTACTGACAACGCTGAAAGATGTCGTACATTTATAAATATATATATATATATATATATATATATATATATATATATATATATATATATATATATATATATATATACATCCTCATCAATTGAATACACACACACCCACTCACGAACGAACACACAAACGAAAACACGCAGACGAACACAAATACAAACACATATGTGTATATATATCTATATATCTATATTTATATAAATGTATATATATGCATATATATATATATAGACAGAGAGAAAGAGAGAAAGAGAGAGAGAGAGAAGGTGTGTAACGTTTAAAACTATACAACATACGTATTTAATTTTTATATATTTAATCAATCATTGGAAAACTGGAAAACTATTTAGTCAGCAATGCATTTAATCACCTGAAATCTCTGCATTAGTTTTCTCTCTCGAATTCACAATCGTCTAAATTTTAATTTATATTATATATTTTTTAAGTTATCTGTTTAATTATTTAAAATATCGCTACTACCTTTCTTTGCAAAACAAATAATAGACTACAATATTTATACATGTATATATATATATAAATATATATATATATGTGTGTGTGTGATTGTGTGTGTTTGTGTGTGTGTATATATACATTGTAGTTGATTAATGTTTTTGCAAAATAAATAATTAACTACCATATATATACATGTATATATATATGTATATATATACATATATATACATATATATATATATACTGTTAATTCATTATTTATTTTGAAAACGATAGCAGTAGCAATATTTTAAATAATATGCATATAAAACAGTGACGAGAGAGTCTGGTGTAAGGCCTCAACTACAATCTTTCAATTGAGTATCGATATTGAAACAAGAAAATGAGAACACGAGAAAAGCGACGCGAGATATTTCTTTTACCGGGTGATTTGGTTCGTTGCATACAATCGGCCAAAATTGATCGCACTGTGCTGAGAGAACTTGCGAATCTGATAGACGTTGAATAGCAACAACGTTTAATATCGAGCCAACGAAGCAGTACAGGAAAAGGTCAAGTCAGTTCATCAATGCATTCTACGCTCCTGTATCGTAGGTTTATTGACGTACGCTTATTGATAAGTTTCGCAACCTTCCGGGCAAAGATAATGATGGACTTCGTTTCGAAAGGGAAGTTGCTGAGATTTTGGGTTATGTTCAACGTTTTTGTTATTGCTTTTTTCAGTACAATTCAAAAGAGAAAAGATAAAACTGATTAAGCTTGTACTTTCTATCGGGAAAAACAAGAGTAAAACGAAAAATTATTGGCTCATTTCCAAATAACTTAATAAACAAATATACAGTATTAACAATATAGTTTGTAAAAATTACAAATATTACATGCATATTACGCATTTCTCTAAAATCGCATTTGCCCGGGCGCATATATATATATATATATATATATATATATATATATATATATATATATATATATATATATATATATATATATATATATATATATATATATATATATTGATACATATATATTTATATATACATATTTATACATATATATATTTATGTATATATATATATATATATATATATGGTCACAAAATATCGAAAAACATTATATATATATATATATATATATATATATACAGAGAGAGAGAGAGAGAGAGAGAGAGAGAGAGAGAGAGAGAGAGAGAGAGAGACTTATATATTATGTGGAGTAAATTTCATAGAAAATCCGTTCAGCTTTTTCTGAGTGTATAAGGAAAGATCTCACAGGCACCAACAAAGTTGTATTTATATTATTATAGCTATTATATGTATATTTATTATGTAAAAATGTTGTATATATATATAAATACACACACATATGTGTGTACATAATATATATATATATATACATATATACATATATGTATATATATGTATATATCATTTAGTAAGACATTATATATATATATATGTATATATATATATATATTATATTTTATAGACACTATTAGATATGTGATATATAGAAAATAATCTCACTCATTTTCAAGGGGACTTTCTACAATTTTGCAGGGTTTTTTTTTCTGGTATTCATTATTGGCGTAGTCTCTTAGAAAATGCAGTATATAACTGCAATACACCTTATAAGATATATGACACACTTTCATGATTTTATGTTCAAACCACAGCAACAACAGAAATTGGAATACACCGTGCTAGAAATAATCGGTCACAGCTGGTGTGTTTCAAAAACTGCTATCTGAATGTGAGTGTATTTTAAAAGAACATCATGTAATAAATTATATTTAAACTCAAACAAATTCACATAAACATATGGAATGCTCCAGTCTGCTTGTACATAGACTTGCATGGATCGAGCATCAGTTTTTGAGTAGCATAAGAAATTTAAGAAAGGCAGAAAGTCTGTAAGTCATGATGAGACTCATGGGAGGGGTCAGAATGTCATGTCACCAGAGTCGATTGACCAAATAAAGAATTTCATGAATAAGGAATGAAGTTTGTGTCAAGGATGTTCTATTATTTTCACAGACTATTTGTACAAGATTGCCATCAACACAGTTCCTCGCCCTCTTTATAGTTCAGATTTCGCTTACTGTGGCTATGGTTATGCCTTAAGCTCAAGGAAGTTTTACAGACTGTCTTTATGAGACAATTGAGATCAAAGAGGTTGCGACTAAGATCTTTGGTATGCACAAAAGAGGGCATCCATGGAGCCTCCCAGAATTTGTTGTAACGGTACAACAAATGATTTGCATCCGGAGAAGATTACTTCGGAGGAGATTAGAGTTTAATTTTTGTACTATCCATAGAGGTGCCTATACTAAAATAGTCTTGGAACTTATTAAAGCCACCTCGTATATATTCATTATATAATAATAAAGATTTCTATAACACACACACACACACACACACACATACATATGTATATATGTGCGTGTGTGTGTGTGTGTGTGTGTTTGTGTGCGAACCCTCACATGTAGATAATTAACGAAAACCTTCTTAGAAATCGTTAGGAAACTATCTTGGCCCTAGAAACGTGTAGTTTATATGAAAAATAATTGAAACGAAAATAAAAAAAAACACATCGAGAAATTAAAGTGGGTGCCCTGTGATTAAATGTATCAACCAGCCCGGATTATATAAGGCCATACAGAGAAGAACAGAAAACTTTGAACGCACCTAACATTTATGCGTCCTGTATCTGATATTTCCCAAGGATTGATTTGAAAACATAGACTATAAAATTTTTATTAGTTTTCATCGGACTACGATTCTCGTCTTGATTGTAATGTTCAAAACGTTTCTGTCGATATAACCTTCGGCCTTCTTCATCTGTATCTTGTCGAACACGAAAATGTTTCTTTCGAACTTGGGAATTTGGACGGAATTTCGAGTGGAACTCTTTATTTACTTCACGGGCGTAGCGTGCTCTTGTTCCGTCATCCATGACTGGATAGAGGAACTAAGTAATTCGCAAATGTATTTTTCGGTCACCCACACTAGGTATTGAGCTTTCAACCTTCAGGAGAATATCGCTTTTTCAATTGTTTTTTTCCCGGTACTCGAACCACTGCGCTACAGATGCTTGCGGACAATTCTATTACGAATTTTAAGGGCCTTAAACCTATATTTATGTCTAGTTGTAAATATCACTATTTATTACTAGTTTTCACTATATATTAATGTATATCTTACTCTATACTTCTTACTTGTATATATTATCTATTGTTTATAATCACACTTGAACAAGGGTCGAGGTTATATCGACGGAAACATTGTGAGAATCACATTCGAGATGAGAACAGTAGTCCAGTGAATAATAATACAAATAATTAATCGTCATTTCTAACCTTCAGAAACGTTATAGACTATAGCAGTTTTAAAATAATTATATAATTGACCATCACAGACTGTAAATACTGGGAAACGTATTTAATTAAGGGTGTATTCTTGCAGTCGCTCTCTTCAATATCACAAAACGACAATATTGTACTCTGCTATAGATCGAAATATAATCATAAATAAGAACGTCAATAACAAATGTGCGTAAAAACACACGTTGAACCACGGAAAATGCCTTTAATTTCTCAACAACCCCGACAAAATTTGTCAGTTTGTATTGTCGTGAAAAGAGAAACAGCAACACTTATCTTAAAGGGACAATGGTCATAATAGTGGGCCAACATAAATCTCTAGAAATTATACCACACACTCGAATCATTTTATTTCCAAATATGTCAAAGCTATACAAGTATTAAAGTTATAATAGATAAAGTATAGAGGTCAGGCGGCATATACGTTCTAAAAATAATAGAACCCTGATAAGACCCAAGCAGCACTATGAAACCGTTATACCCAGCTCGAATAATATATTACACAACATAAAGACTATTCTAGTGTTCTCTCAAGAACTCCTTGAGAGAAAGATTATAAACGGAAGCGTACGATCCTCTACTAAAACTGCGACGTGAAAAAATTAGTTTACAATCGTATGAAAAATTAAACCAAACCCAAAAATATTCTACATATAAATGTTGTTTTAATTCCAATTAAACAAGTAGTGCGACAATCACTAACTGCTCTATAGACCGGAAAAGCATACGTGAAGAAACATTCTAAGAACTACTTACCTGAATATTAGAAGCAACTAAAGCCATACTAAATACAAATAATATGGCATATTTCACAACAGAAAGCTTTCCCCTTCTCTTGGGTGTATAGTTAATATGGATTCCGCGGAAATGAAAAATTCCAACATGGCTGCAAAATATTCATTAAATCTCAGAATAAGTCTCCTAAAATTGCAGACTACAACTTTTATTAAATATATTCATTTCTAAGAAATAGCTAGAAAGCTGATACAACTGGCAAAACAACAACTATGTTAAATTACACCTGCACTCAAAAATTGAAACAGACCCCCCCCCCCCAAAAAAAAAATCACGAGAGTAATTATTCGTATTGCGTATCCAGTAAAGACAGGAATATATCACTCTCTTGATATAAATAAATAAATAAATAAATAAATGAAACACTTGAACGCATCACCTGTCGCAAGGCATATAATATAAACAGTTTTTAATAGATTTTAATGGCACCCAGAAATGATTGTTTCTCCTTACATGAATTTATGTATACCAATATTTTTAATTGTCTTGTCTATTATATATATATATATATATATATATATATATATATATATATATATATATATATATATATATATATATATGATTGGTATGTAGTTTGCTGTAAACATTGTGTGGAATAGGTATGTAGTAGAGATTTAGAAGGCTATCACAATGCGAAGAATGAAATAAAGTCGTTGTTGGTGAAAGGAGACGAAAACAAGTTACAATTTACAAATCAATAAGTGTATACGTATATGTCTCTATATATATACATATATTTGTTTAGTAGTATTAGGTACAAATGTCTTACTTGTTATGTCTTCGAAAATATCCATTATTAATCTCGGAAAAAGAAAACCTTTTCAAATGGTAGACGTGACAGATCGATTCCGAACATGCAAGATAGTCGATCGGAAGTTAGATAGCTGTGTGGGGCCTCGAAGCAAACGTGAGGAGGATTTATGTATGGTCTGATTAGATTATTAACATGTTTATATTTTTATTTATTTTTATTTATTTATTTTTGTTTTTAGTTTATAACTTGTTGCTTTAGCATGGGCTTTTTATAATTTTGTATGTTCTCTTCCTATTTTTTATTTATTGTTATTATTATTTTATTTTTTTCCTACTGACATATATTAGGTGGGATATCTTTTTGTATCTTGGTAACGTAAGTCGTTAGTAGGTTGTGTCCGGTTAGCTTTTGAATGATAAAAGTAGGAGTGGGATGTGAGAGAGGAGAGGAGGCGGTGCGGGATGGGCCCCTCCCAGTCGGCCGCTGGGGGTTTACCTTGGTGTTGCGGTTGTCAGGAAAAGGATGATAGGTGGGCAGGAGGGCACTGGGTTGAGATTCCTCGGGAGTTGTTAATTTATTTATTTTCATAAAACCATAAGTGGTAATAGATGGGACATTTTTGCATTTAATTCTTCATTGTTTTTGTTTATTGATTTATTGGTGTTTGTTGTTAGTGTTATTACGGTTTGAATAGGTGGGTTAGCTTAAATCAAAGGGCTTTTTGTTTTAAAAAAATTTGGTATGTTACTTCAGTTAACTATTTTTTAAAATTATATTTTATTTTTCATATATATATTGTTGTTTTTTACTAATTTATTAAATTCCTTTATTTCTATTTTTTTATTTTTTGTATATATAATTTATATGGGAGGGGGGAGTAGTAAGGCCCTGTCTGGACTGTGAGTTGATGTATGAGCGGTATGCAATAGTGTACCTGTTTTAATGGGTTAGGGTTGTAATGGTAAGTCTTTGGTGGGAGCCGTATATAAAGTTATATAATGAATGGAGATCCGAGCTCCAGTCTGTTGTTGTGTTCTGGCCGTAATTTGGATATTAGTAATGCTAATTTTATGGGAATATTGTGTTATGTAATTAAAATATCGACTTGAATAGATATATTAGTGTTTCTGCAGGTGTTGAAGTGTTTGTGGAATGATGATGCTTGTGTTTGTGTGTGTTCCTTGAGTCTTATGTGTAGGGGTATCGTGGTGATTCCCACCTAGAATTTTCCGCAGGCAGAGCATTCTAGTCTGTATACAACGTGTGTGCGGTGGCAGATAGTTGCGGGGTATACGGGGCAATTTGCCAGTGTGCATGGTGGTAGGTCCTTGTTGTGCTTGCGTTTAGAGAGTTTCTGTCCAAGGGATGGTAGAGATTGGGCTAGTTGCATACTGAGACCCTCTCTTCTGATAGCCCTGCGGATAGCCGTTGTGATCTTATCGCTGAGATGGACCATTTTAAGGAAGCAGATATTGGTGGGAAAGCTTCTTACACGTTTTTTTCATATTCCAGAGGTGTTTAGTGACAGTGCTGGGGTATCCGTTATTCTCTGGGACCTGGTGGAACTGTTTTGTGCATTCTGTCTTGTCTTTTGACTTGCTACAATTGCTTTGGATGCGGATGATCTCATTCCTGGCCTATCCGATAATGACCTTAGTAGGGGGGGGGCGACTTGTAGTGTACAAATATACTTCGGCTGGTTGCTTTTCGATAGAATTTAGTAATGACGGTCCCTTCATCTGATATTTTAAGGTTGAAATCTAGGAGTGATACGGATCCGTCATCGCTGGGGTGTTCGATGATGAATTCTATGTGTGGGTCGATATCGGAGAATATGGAGTAGATGTTTTCAGCATCGGCGCGTGATGATGTGAGGATCAGGATATCATCGACATATCTCGAGAAGAATATGACTGAGTTGCACGTGTTGAGGGCTCGGCGTTCACGTCTGTCCATGTATGAGATGGCTAGTATTTCTGAGAGGCTGGAACCCATGAGCAGTCCTGTAATTTGTCCGTATGTTTGGCGTTGGTATGTGAAATATGTGTTGTCTACTATTATAAAAATGAGTTTGTGGATGTCTGAGGTAGTGAGGCCGAAGCAGTGTAAGTTGCGGTAGGAGACGTGGTTGGTGATTAGATCTACTGCTGGGTGTGCAGGCACTCTAGTATAGAGGGCAACTACATCGAGATTAAAGGCGTATTTAACTTGCTTTAGTTGTTGTGCTTGGAGGGTGTTTAGACGGCGGAGTACTTCATCGGAACTGCTGACGTGTCCGGGGAAGGAGGAGAATTAGGGTTTAAGTAGTTCAGATCACCAAAAGATCTTATATAATGGTCCTTTAATGCTTGAAAGTGTTGGTCTAATTTGTGGGGTTGCTGATTTGTTGTGTGTTTTGATGAGATTGTAAAAAGTGGGGGGTCTGCTATTTTTAGTAGTGAAGTTATGTTTGTATTTGTTGGGGAGTTTTCTAATTCTACATATGTCGGCCTATGCGGTGTTGATGTTGTTTTCGATATGTGTGGATGTAATGTCAGTAGCTGGGGTCTATAAGGTGTCGTTGCCTTGGTGTGTGAGTGCAAGGTTGTCGTATATGTCTTAAGGTTTGACGCAGAACTCCCTACCCTTATCGGAAGGTAAACAAAGTCTTTGTGCTTGAGGCTCTTAAGTGAGAAGCGTTGTTTATATGAAATAGTTTGTATAACGCTTCCTTCTTCGTGTTTTATGGTGTCGAATATCTTTCGTTTAAATCTCGGAAGCTTAGTGTCTAATTCCTGGTCTTTTGGTGGAGGATGTAATGGGCAGTCTAGCTGATATACGGGGAAGTCATCGGTGGTGCGCTGTGTTTTAGTGTTGTTGTTGGTTATCCATTTCATCCATTTTAGGTAGTAAGCCGCTCTTCAGAAGTGTGTTTCTATGTTAAATAGGGTGTTGTTGTTTACTATTTGAGTGATGATGTATTTGGGTCCAAGGCTAAGGAGGTATTTTTCTTCGTGTGTGAGGGAATTCGTGAGGTGTGTGACTTGAGTGTGCGTTGTTTGTGGTGCGTGGGAACTGGGACTGGTGTCTTCGTGTCTGGTAGGGTGTGCGGGTTTGCATTTATGTAGTAGCCACGTGCATTTCTTTTTTATACTTTTTTTTTATCTGTAGAGAGTAGTGATAGCATTTATCTAAGGCTACCGGACTCTCTACAGACCGAAAAAGAAAGACTAAAAAATATCGCAATCAACAGGGGCTAGGTCATTATAGAAATGGTCTATGAAATAAAAAAAAACAATGCATGAAAGACAGATCGAATTGAAAAGAGAAGACGAATACCGGAAACAAACAAAAACTAAACAATGAAATGAAACAAAAAGTAAATAAAAAAGAAAAAAAAGAGAAAAAAGAAAGAAAGACTGAATTTACACGAAAGAAAGGAATGCAAGATGAAATTACCAATGGATCGAAAGTGGTTCTTTCTGACCTCAATTGATTCTTGTGATATGCCCCAATTAAATTTGAAACTGATTTCTATTCACCAATTTGAGAACAGACTCAACATCAAAGGCGGACTAATTTTTTGGCGCGGAATGTTATTCGCTTCTGTCTCAATTATTAACTCGTTAAGCGGCTGATAATTGTTTCTTCTCGCCTATAACGCGCCTAGATATATGATGAGAGGAAGATGAGAAAGGCGGAGAGAAACTTGAAGAAAAACGTGAAGTCACATAGTGGAGAGAACGGAAAGGAAACAAGAGAGAATGTAGAGATATAGAGCGGAAATGTGTTTCTCTGTGTGTCCATTTACGTGGGCGTATAACACTATCTAGACGAATTCGTACGTTGAAATATAAAAAAAAAAACAGATTTAATTACATAGTCAAAGTCGGGTAAATGAGTGCGTTTCCTACGAGCAAGATAAAAATGAGATAATGGCAGTATTGATTGGAGTCGAAGTAAACTATCTAAAAATAAATTTTGGAAAAATAAGAGGTTGGCACAAAACTGATAATGACTTCTGTTTGTTAATAAAATACTTTTGTAGTTTCACATATTCAGTCTCTTAAATTGTTTTGCATTTCATAAGAAACAAAAATGTATTCCAGTAGATGTAGTATTATCCGTAAATACATTGTTGTAATTATCTACCTCTAGAAGAGCCAAGTACGTCCTAGAATCGAGTAATGTAGCCACCATATGGCCAGGATATGCTCGGAGCCACCAATCCTGCCTAAACAGAGTTATAAACCGGGTCCGTAATCTAGTACGTGATGCCATTATCTCTTCCCTGAAGAGGCGGTGCGAGTCTGTTTCTACTCTAGTTTTGTTTTCATTGCAATTGAGCTCAAATCTATGCCACCTTTTCCAATGTTTCATAAATATGATCTGTCTGGCAAAATATAACTATTAGTAAATCCCCCCATCCTCTATCGGTGCCTAAAACTAAACGTTGGTTCTATAAATAAAGCCTTTTTCCCTGAAGTAACCGCATGTGGAACTGAGTTCCGCTGGTCTGCTCTCCAGTTTACTATAATATTGCCGTCTTCAAGTCCAACGTAAACAAGTTCTTATTGAATAGTTCTCGTAAATAACATGATTATACCAATCTTCCACCACAAACGAATTCTACACTACTGTCCTAATGACTATCATACACACATTGATTCTTATCCTCGAAGCTCATGTAAAAAAAAGTGCATTATCTCTGATAACCTTCTTATAATCGGTATGAATAACAGTTTCTCTCTCCAGTAGATAAATGTAACACACTAGTAACCCTACAACAATATGTAATGATTAATTTAGCTAACGTGCATTTTGAGAATGGCCAGCTCTAATGAATATCACAGTAAACGATATGCAAATCGAATTCTCCCCAGAGCCGAGTGACGTTAATATAAGTGAAGGTACACCAACAGGTAAAACTGTAGATAAAATAAAGCAATGTTAAACGGTGAGAATGACGACATGTTTCAGATCGACAGATACAAAAGTTTTCGATCAGTTTCTCCAATAGTATTATAAGACCAAGGATTTATCAATAATGTAGAAGAATAGAAACTAAAAATTACATCACACTTGTATAACTCTTATATTACGTAAGTAAATCAGTAATATATAAGTAAATATGCTTATCCCCAACCAAGCCACGAAGTCTATTTTTACTCTGTCAAGGCAGGATAGGCTGTTTTTAGCAGCTCCCACCAAGATGCGCCAACAGTACTCCATCTTTGGAGGTATTGGCTCTGATATAGATAGAGAATTGCATCATTAGTGAGATATCCTCTGGAGCGGTTGAAGGATACCACTATTTTCTACAAAAACTGTCTCCAGAGCCGCATCAAACGATGGGAGAAATGCATAAATCTGGGTGGTTCCTATGTAGAGAAGGACTAATAACTGTGCAAAGTTTCGTTGCTCTACTGCTATGGGAAGTAGGTCAGGGTCATTACTTATTGCCCGTCCCGTGTTGATTTTATTTATTATAGTTAAACAGACGAAAAATAATACTAGTTTGTAACAAAAACACAAAAGATTAATTTTGAAATATCTTAGGAAAATAAGAGAAACCTTAGAGGCATTATCTATATATTAATACGATAGCGTGTGTGTTATTTTCTGTGTCATGCTTACATCGGGTCGTTTAATTGTTTTGTCCTGCCATTTATTTTTATAAATAATTTTACCTAGAATTCTTCAAAAGTTATAATTTATTTCGATTATAACTGTTGGCACTTAAGTCATCTATTTTTTTTTTATGAATAATTATATCAAGACCCCTTCATAAGTGTTGGTTTCTATTCTGAGTGTAACTGATGGGCTCCAGTAATATATTTTTTATATAACTTATTTTATCAAGATTTCTTAATAAGTTTTTGTTTCAATTTCGAATATGGCTGACGAAACTCAAGTATATATATATATATATATATATATATATTTATATATATATATATATATATATATATACTTGAGTTTCGTCAGCCATATTCGAAATTGAAACAAAAACTCATTAAGAAATCTTGATAAAATAAGATTTCTTAATGAGTTTTTGTTTCAATTTCGAATATGGCTGACGAAACTCAAGTATATATATATATATATATATATATATATATATATATATATATATATACTTGAGTTTCGTCAGCCATATTCGAAATTGAAAGAAAAACTCATTAAGAAATCTTGATAAAATAATTTATATATATATATATAAGATTTATTTCGCTTCATATTCAAGCTAATGCCCTCAAGTCGTATGAATATATATGAATATTTTTTTAATTGCAATTTTAAAATATATAAAAATTGATAGAACATTAACTCTCTAATAATATACACGAAATCCGAAAGAATTTGAATATCATATTTTACGTACTTTAAGAACGGGCTATGTCGGGTTTTAGTGTTAGCTGAGATAAATATTTTTGAAGTTTTACCAAAAACCTACATAATATCAGAACATCTTAATTTATGCTGAACATCTACAGAATGTTAACATCAAGATATTACATGTGAATATCCACAGGTCCTGCTTGTTTTTATTATTATTTGAAATATATATACACATATATATATATATAATTTAAAGGAGATTAGAATAATAGTCTAAAGAGCTAAGTGTATTTTAATGTAATAGTGAAATTACTAGTTTAATTAAAATACAGGAAATGCTCGTTGTAATTTAGATATATAATAAGCTCGATAGTTAAATGTCCTAGAGCTAATTCAATATTAAGTAATGTGATTTATAATTTAAAAATTAAAAAAAAAAATTAATTTAAAAATCAAATTTTAATTAAATTAAAAATCAGTTTCATAAGAAGGAACAACAACAAAGTCAATTATCTGTACGATCGTTTCGGAAATCCGTGCTTTTTATTTGTGGTATACATGAAGTCACGTAGAACAATTATACATAGTTTTTTTGGTAAGCACGGTCTCCTCATCAGCAAATTTAGGAGGATTTCTATTGAATTGAAAAAACACCAAAAGTAAACCTAGCATTAAAAGTAAGGCAGATGAATCTGAAAAATTGAAGTAAAAGGTTTGGATTTAAAATTTATAAGAAAATTAGTATAGATTCATGTATACCACAAAAAAAGCACGGATTTCCGAAACGATCGTACAGATAATTGACTTTGTTGTTGTTCCTTCTTATGAAACTGATTTTTAATTTAATTAAAATTTGATTTTTAAATTAAATTTTTTTTTTTAATTTTTAAATTATAAATCACATTACTTAATATATATATATATATATATATATATATATATATATATATATATATATATATATAACAATCAGTGCAGCTGTGCAACTATATACAGCTGTTATGTAAAAGACAATGTTACGTTCAATAAGATTATTGAACACTGTCATTGCATCATATTACATTTGTCCGCAAGTAAAGTAATACATATCATTTAAGAATCTCAATAGCTATTTGCTACATGGAAAGTTTTTTTTTTCATGGAGTTCACCACTTATCAAGGCCCAATGCCCACTCGGGGATAAGCTTTATTGTGTGTACACTAATCAAAGGGATAGTGTAGAAATAGTATTGGAGAATAGGTAAGGTTTCATTACTTGGGGGTGGTGCACCAGGAATTTGTTTGTGTTGGACTTGAAGACATCCAGGTTGAAATCGGGAGAGAAACAGGCAAGCGGAGCAGCGTTCCACAGCCGTGCAGTTCTAAGAAAGAAGCTTTGTTCATGGAATCTACGTTTTGATTTAGGCACAGATAAGGAGTGGGGAAAATTAGTGACGGTGCTTTCAGCTAGTCGGGTGTTTTTTGAAAAAGATTGGCGAGGAGGGGGGCAGAGAATGGAGTTCAGACGAGCAATTGTCATGGAAATAAGGATAGAACAACAACAGGCTCGCTACGTCTCTTCTGTTGGAAAGAGATTGCAGGGTAGAGAAAAGGGCATCCCCCACCAAGCCACGAAGTCTATTTTGTACTCTGTCATGGCAGGATAGGCTTTTTTTAGCAGCTCCCGCCCAGATATGGCAGCAGTACTCCATCTTTGGGCGTGCTTGGCTCTTATGTCAGCCAATGAGAAAGAACGGAATATAGTAGGAAGTCGTTATTATTAAGAATTCGGAAATAGGGATGAAAATGTTTTGTGTATGTATGCCGTAACCAGTTACGGAAGGTTTTATCACACTATAGTTAAAAAATGTAGACTTAGATCCGGTAACAATTGGTAGCAGTAAGAGTAAGTATTGAGAGAGAAAAATAGGAACTTCTTGCTATGAATATATTGTGATTGTAATTGTGTTGATTATCGGGTGAAATGTAAAATTCTACTATCGGGAGTGAGGGTTGTAGAAATGGTGATGGTAAGCCACCTAAGATAATGACAATCAGGGTTAATCTATTGAATTCGTATGTGGCATCTTGTTGAAAACCCGCGATAATTTGTTTCAAAGGGGAATTTCTGCAATAAAATTTTATATATATATATATATATATATATATATATATATATATATATATATACATATATATATGTACATATGTATACATATATACATATATATACAATATATGCATATATATATACATATACATACACAAACACACACACACATATATATATATATGTATATATATATATATATATATATATATATATATATATATATATATATATATATATATATATGTACATTCTAGCAGGGAGATCCGACGTTTCCTGCATGTGATGATGAACAATTAATGTTTCACACTTCCATATTTCATTATTGCCGAAATCAATGGAATCGTTAATTTTTTAAATCAAATAAATTGAATAACCACTCTAGTTATTCGTGTTATATATATATATATATATATATATATATATATATATATATATATATATATATATATTGGTGGTATAGTTATTGCAGTAAACCGAACAAAATAACAACATCCATATGTCATTCCGCAGTGATTTCAACTGCAAGACATAGTAGCGTACATTGCACTATAGAAAACCTACTGTTGATTATATATATATATATATATATATATATATATATATATATATATATATATATATAAATATATATATACAGACACACTTTATCAGAGAGGCGGTAGCACTCTCTATATAGGGATTGCCCGTACACGCCTATATACGCCTACAAAACAAAACTATCCAAATCTCAACTAAAATCAACTTATAAGTTTCAAATAGCACATATTCTTACAGAGAAGCGTCTTACGAATCCAGCGAGTGTCAGAAAGTCGGTTAAAATGTCAAAAGAGAGCCAAAAAAGGGTACAAAAATGGCCAATTGTTCTTCTTTCTTCTTTCTTCTTCCTTCTTCTTTCTTCTTCTTTCTTCTTTCTTTTGAGACGATGTATCTCGGTGTACGAACGGTCTCTGACAGCAGTTCAAGCATCAATCGACTGCTCTTTACACGGAGAAGTGCAGTGACCCATCGACTTTTAGCTAATTCCATAATTAAATAAGATTACGTGTAATAACAAGTTTTACACACTATATACCCAATGTAGACAGACCACTTCGGACACGGAACGTCTCTCAAAAGGGACATCTCCAAATAATACACCGGATGCTCACAGACGTTCAAGTTTGCCAGTGGCCTATATTTCTTGGACGCTGAATATTTGAGGCGAACGTTAAGGTTTTTTCTTTAAACAGTAACCCACCAGCGTTAATGAAACCACGAAATCTTTATCTCAGTTGATCAAAATTGTTATAAGCGTAACCTATCAGCAAGTACGACGTCAAAAACAAAGTTATAAAAACAAATAATTCTTCAGATATAGGACTGTAAAATATGTACAAAATGTCAATGCTGTGACCAGGATTCGAACCTAGGTTAGCACGGCCACAACGTGGGGGGGTCCTAACCTATAGACTATCACGGCTAACACTGACGTCTGTCGCTCTTGGCAGAAAGACACATGACTACTGTCAAACTATTGAAAAATAAGGAGGAAACTTGAAATTCTCACGCATGCGCAAAAATACACTATAGCAACCATTGTTAAATGCAGCTGAATCTCTTCGCTCGCTAAGAAAATTAGATCAGACCAGTTCTTCTAAGAACACACTAAACGCCAAAGGAAATAAGTTAAATTAACCGCAAAAGAAACTGCAAGAAAGTCATCTTCTAAGAACTCACTAGAAGCTGACCAAAAAGAATAAAAACCCAAGCCCTAGTCACACAAACAACTAGATATTGTGGCTACTATACACAATCTACTAATAAAAGCAAGTACGTTTTCTAAAATAAACTACAATAAATTAACCAAGTAACCTCACACTGTCACTGATTAGGACTTCATATAAAGATAACAACTACACTATTGGTGTATATACCGTTCCACACTTTAACTATTGGTGACGGGGCAGTATCTCAATTCTACGAGAGTTGTCTTGCTATAAGATAAGTGATATTATAGTAAGATACACATAAGTGTTATATGTTTACATTTAATAAAAAATGCCAAAGTCAGCACGTAGTAAAAAAAGCCCAGAGAAATATAGACTATGAAAAAAAACAAAGTCAAGGTATTATCTGAGCAAAAAGAATACTATCAGACAAATGCTGAAATAATAAAAATTAAGTATCATGCAAATCCTGAGGCAAAGAAGGCTGCCTCAATTGCTGACTCAAAAGCACGGTATAACAGGGATCTCGAGGGGGAAAAAACTGCCTCACGTGCTCTTTATAACAAATAACCAGAAAAAAAGAAGGCTGCCTCACGTGCTGACTCAAAAGCACGGTATAACAGGGATTCTGAGTAGAAAACCCTGCCTCACGTGCTCTTTATAACAAAGAACCAGAAAAAAAGAAGGCTGCCTCACGTGCTGACTCAAAAACAGGGATTCCGAGGGAAAAAGCTGCCTCACGTGCTCTTTATAACAAAGAACCAGAAAAAAGAAGGATGCCTCACGTGCTGGCTCAAAAGCACGGTATAACAGGGATCCCAAGGGGAAAAAAGCTGCCTCATACACAAACTATTATAAAAAGACCTAAAACCCAGCAGGAAGCGACCTGCTACTAATGGAGGCGGCAATGAGCCGCCTCCTAAAAAAGACAATACTATCATGAATGTAAGTTTAAAAATAAGACTGCAAGTAAAAATACTAATTAACAAGAATAAAAAAAGCATTGGAAATGCAAAAGGATATAGGGATGGTATGCCAAAAAGTATACAAACAAGATAGCTATGAATGGCTAGGCACATGGAAATAGCATTGCATCCAATGTATAGCCCTATAGCTTTTTACAACCGTAATGATGGCACGGAATAAAGATTGGAGAAGATTGGAGAAGATTGGAGAAAAGCTATAGTTTCGGGCTCAAATGACTTTATAAAGTTAGATCCAGGTGTAAGGAACCTATATCTAAAATTTCAAGTGTCTAGACCCAAAATTGTCGGAGGAGTTTTGTAGAGTTCTAAAAGGTCAACTCCTTGAAATTTGACCCCGTTAACAGCCAAATTTCTGGCTGACACCCGTCACATCGATTTTCCCAAATCTCAGTACCCGGTATTTCAAATTTCGAGTCTATAGACTAAAAATTGACAGAGTTATTGCGTAGGGAAATGTACACAGACAGACAGACACACAGGCAGACAGACAGACACGTTCACTTTTATAGATATATAGATATAGACATATACATATATATATATATATATATGTAATGACTTCGATTAAAGTTTAAAACGCAAATTTATAGCATCATGAGTCAATTATGCTCTATTTAATACGTGCATACCAACGAACCTACTGTTGATTGACCTTTCTACATGTGCGCTTATAATTACTTGAGTTTAATTATAAAATAAAGAAAACAAGTATCATGGTTCAGTTGGACTGTAAACAAAATATTAACGTCTCAAATTTAATAACTAACTAACCGAAAAATGCGGCACGTTTCGGATTTAATAACTAACCGAAAGATGGACCTAAGTCTGGGATTTAATAACTAACCGAAAAGTGAGCCCAAGTTTCGGATTTTAGTACTAACTAACCGAAAAATTAGCCTTAGTCTCTGATGTAAGAACTAACTAACCGAGAAATGAGCCTATATTTCGGATTTACTTACTAACTTACCGAGAAATGATCCCAAGTTTCGGATGTAATAACTAATTAACCGAAAATGAGCTTACGTTTCGGATTTAATAATTAACAAACCGAAAACTGAGCCTAAGTCTCTGATTTAATGACTAACTAACCGAAGAATGGGCCTACGTCTCTGGTTTTATAACTAACTAACCGCAAAATTAGCCCACCTCTCGGATTAAATAACTAACTAACCGAAAAATTAGCCCGAGTTTCGCATGTAATAACTAACTAATCGAAAAAATGAGCCTAAGTCTTGGATTAAATAACTAACTAACCGGGAAATTAACCTAAGTCTCAGATTTAATAACAAAATAACTGAAAAATCAGCCTAAGTCCCGGATTTAATAGCTACCTTAAAATGAGCCTAAGTCTCGGATTAAATAAATATCTAACAGAAAAATGATCCTAAGTCTCGAACTTAATAACTAAGTAACCTAAGAATGAGCCCCAGTTTCGGATTTTATAACTAACTAATCGAAAACTGGGCCTAAGTCTCTGATTTAATAACTAACTAACCTAAAAATTAGCCCAAGTCTCGGATTGAATAACTAACTAACCGAAAAATGAGCCCGGGTTTCGCATGTAATAACTAACTAATCGAAAAAAATGAGCCTAAATCTCGGATTAAATAACTAACTAACCGGAAAATGAGCCTAAGTCCTCGATTTAAAAACTACCCTAAAATGAGCCTAAGTCTCGGATTAAATAAATAACTCACCGAAAAATGAGCGTAAGTCTGGGATGTAATAACTAACTAACCGAAAGTGAGCCCAAGTTTCGGATTTTATAAGTAACTAACCGAAAAATGAGCCTAAGTCTCGGAATTAATAACTAACTAACTAACTAACCGAAAAATGAGCCTAAGTCTCGAATTTAATAACTTACTTACCGAAAAATGCGCGTAAGTTTCGGATTTAATTACTAACTAACCGAAAAAGGATCCCAAGTTTCGGATTAAATAACTAACTAACTAACTAACTAACCGAAAATGAGCCTAAGTTTTGGATTTAATTACCAACTAACCGAAAAATGAGCCTTAGTCTCGGATTGAATAACTAACTAACCGAAAAATGAGCCTAAGTTTCGGATTTAATAATTACATTTATGCATATAAATCATTTCCTTTTGAAGTATTTTATTTTTCACTAAAATATGTTGTCAACCTTCATTTACAAGCGCTGGTTATGGAGTTAAATTTTTGCGATAAAAATAATGCAACTGTAAGACAAACAAAATATAGATGAGTACATATTTAACATGATTAAAAATATAAGAATATATTGTTGGGTGAAAAGGCATTACTACACAGCCTGAGTAGAAATTGTTCGTATAAGTCGAGAATACATACTTGGAAATAAGTCAGTTGTTGTCCAGAGTTATTGTTCTGATCTGTTCATTAGCTTCTCTTCGATAGAAGAGTTATATAACACGACAGGACGTCAATATTTCCAGGTTGGTACCAGCGGTTGCGGTTATTTCACTGCGATATATGCACGCTTAGGCTTTGTTAAGATATAAAATTAGGAGAATGGCAACTATGATTGAAACCTTATCAGGTCATTCTGCTCTGTCTTTTGATGATCATTGCAGCGACCGAGATTAGCAGTTGTACAAAAAGATGTAGTTTGTTCTGGATAAAGCATTCATCACTATAAACAATCTGTGTTGATTTCCGAAATAATTGTTTGTTGTACCTATTTACAATGCCTCCACACGGGACAGAGTTAGACCCCAGGGTCGTTTTTTAACGTGGAGAAAAGGTACAAAAATAAAAAAAAATGTCTCAGTCGTGAAGTACTGTTCTTCCACTGAAAGAGAACAAGAAATGGAAGTCTAGTATCTGAAGAAAAGATACTACACTTTGAGGTATTTATTTGCTCCACCACTGAGCAAATTAGGCACAAGGCCGATTTTTAATGTGAGGAGTGAAGGGGAAATGTGGACCAACTCCCCGGGGAGTAGGGGAGCTGGATAGTGACAATTGGTATGGAGGGTTGCCCCTACATTGACCAAGGTCTTATATGTGGAGGAAACCCCACATATGGTCTTTGCTTGCAGTATCTGTCGGAACAGATGGTATTTATTTGCTCCCCCACCGAGCAAATTAGGCACAAGGCCAATTTTTAATGTGAGGAGTGAAGGGAGGGGGAAGGGAAAAAGGGGACCAGCTCCCGAGAGGTGGGAAATGGGAGCTGGTTAAAGGTCAGGAATGTGGGGTTGCCTCCACATCTGGTCTTTGCTTGCAGTATTTGTCAGAACAGATTGTATTTATTTGCTTCCCCACTGAGCAAATTGGGCACAAGGCCGTTTATAATGTGGAGAGAGAGGGAGGGGGGAGGGAAAAGGGGACCAGCTCCCGAGAGGTGGGAAATGGGAGCTGGATAGTAACTGTTGGTATGAAGGGTTGCCCCTACATTGACCAAGGTCTGATATGTGGGGTTACCCCCACATATGGTCTTTGCTTGCAGTATCTGTCGGAACAGATGGTATTTATTTGCTCCCCCACCGAGCAAATTAGGCACAAGGCCAATTTTTAATGTGAGGATTGAAGGGAGGGGGAAGGGAAAAAGGGGACCAGCTCCCGAGAGGTGGGAAATGGGAGCTGGTTAATGGTCAGGCATGTGGGGTTGCCCCCACATCTGGTCTTTGCCAGTCATAGCCAGTAATAGCCTGCAGCATCTGCCGGAACAGACACTACACTTTGATCTTGGCCGAAAGGCCAAGGGTTTTGCAGATCTCATGCGTCAATATCGACCGAAAGCTAATCGACATCGCAGTTTTGCTTATCGCCTGACACGCATCTACCCGAGAATGCGGCTCCTCAAGTAATTTGTAAGCCACAGCTGACTTCGCTTATGATTAATGCTTTTAAAAACGTCACCTTACCTCATGTTTGACTTCCGATAGAAGGCATAAATGTAAAGCTAATATCTTAGTTGATAATTGTAAAAAAAAGATGTAAAGACAAAACTATAAAAATACACAATTTTATATTCGCGTTTAGCGAGGGAGATAGTAATTAGACTAAGAGGCTAGCTGATAGACAGACAGCACCTCTTTGAGGTATTCAATGTTGCCCCGAAAACTGTACAATACATTAATCTCTATAAAACGAGAAATAAAAATATAAAACGCAAACAAAAATCGAACGACAAGAAAGTAGTGAGTGTTTTCAATTCTCCGAGAATTTAGTAGAATGCATGGCTGTCTAGAAATAAGACGACTTACTAGCAGACTAATTCCTCAAAGACATCTTTTCCACCTGACATGTCTTTAGTCGTTTTTACCGTCTATTAAAACCAGAGTTAGAGATTTAATCTGCTTTTCTTTATATATCGTTTTTTTTTATAAGTTTTTAATATTAGATATGTGCGCTGCAAAACGTGCTGGGTTGTCTTTTCTGTATTTTGCGGAAAATACAAATATGTGTCTCTTCTCGATTGGCGCAGTGGATATATAAGGTGATTAAGGTCAGAAGGCGAGCAACAGATTAAGAGATTTTTACGAAAAAAAAAGTAACTGTGGGGGAAGTAAAACAATACAAAGTGGGAAGAAAAGCTGAGTATAATATACTAAATGACAATAATAAAACTATACACATGTATGTATGGTTATATATATATATATATATATATATATATATATATATATATATATATATATATATATACTAGCATGGGTTACCAACGTTGCCTGGGTTGACATGAAGTTCCGTTTGAAACACGCCTGCTATACTAACCATTTTCACCATGGGTAACGTGAATAGCCACAATAATTTCAAGAATAAAAGAACTGTCATAAACATATAAATGTAATCGCCCTCTTTTTACCTAAAAATTAACGTTTATAAACATTTATGCGTGCGTTTATTTTTTTATTTTGGTAAATGTGTAGTTTAGCGACGTAAATTATTTGCCAGACCAAAAAATATGAAAACTATTTATTTTTATACAAAACACATTGTAGACCCGAATAAAACCAGGAAAAAATATATTTTTTTTATCATTTCTATGTATTATTCGACGCCGCTATATTTTGTTTTTTAATTTGGCATTTCTAAGGTTTGGCAGATTGGTCTTTTTAAGCTCTTTCATGAACTTTTAGCCGTCATATTTTTCGTAATAAAAGAGCGAAAAAAGGCCAATTTTGGCCAATCTGTCTAACATAAAAAAGGTAAAATTTTAAACGTGTAAATTATTTTTCCAGCTAGAAACTAAATGAAATTAGAAAATGATTTTATTTGGAGAACGTTTTTATATGCATAGTATCTAAGGGCAAATAACTCTATTTTTTAAGTTGCTGTTGGAAATAATAATTCCAAATAAATTAAATTTGATGAATTATCAATATAATTTTGTCTTAAGTTTATTAAATAACAATTTTAAATAGAATAATTAAAATAATTTTCTCGCTAAAAACATTAACTAAAATAGCACTATTTAGTAAAATCGATGTTTCTAAAGGTAATTTGCAAATAAGGTGATCTCTCCATTGACTATTTTTGCAATAATCATTCTTTATATAGAAATAACTGAAAGGTTAAAGTTAGACTCGTTTAGTACATGTGAACAAAATTGTGAACAAACATACAGGAATACATATATATATATATATATATATATATATATATATATATATATATATCTTTTATTAGGGGTAAACAGTTATATACGGTCGCTACAAATGGCCATCTGTTTCAGTCAAAGAGACTTCATCAGGCGACCTAAAACCTCACGACGCTAAATATTTTTTTTCTTTTGCGTCGTGAGGTTTCAGGTCGCCTGATGAAATCTCTTTGACTGAAACAGATAGCTATTTGTAGCGACCATATGTAACTGTCTTCCCCTAATAAAAGAAATATTCCGCTCTTTTTATTGAGCACTATTAAACAACCTAGTTATCTTCATTAGTTTGGACTTTTGAACACATCTGAATCTATATATATATGTATATATATATGTATATATATGTATATATATATATATAGAGAGAGAGAGAGGCATGTATCTATATAAATCTCTCTATTTATATATGCGTATGTACTTATATATATATTATTTTATTTTATCATATATATATTATTTTATTTTATTATATATATATATATATATATATATATATATATATATATATATATATGAGTTTTATTTCGCTTTACATTCAAGCTAATGCCCCCAAGTCATATAAAAGTACACACACGCGGTGTCATTCTTTTGTAAATAAAAACAAAGACCTGGATCACTGTCAAAGCAGTGGGCGAGTGTCTATTTAAACAAACATTTCACAGGGTAATTTGCGAGCACCGGTTCAATGAGCGGGAGGAAAAATTTCTGACTATCAACACGACAGTTATAGGTTCAATCCTTAGTTCTGAGGGGGTCAGCAGCTTTTTTTCTGTTTGTCAACAGTTTTAATAGGTTTGAAACACATTTTTTTTAAATATTATAAACTGGCCCCATGGTTTACGTACTTGATTCAGTGTGTTTATTGTTTTGGTTTTGATATAACCTCTGATATTTTTTTTTTACTTACAATGAGTGTACTGTTTAGAACATCTTTTTACTGTCCTTTACATACTTCAGTTTATTGCTTTTTAGTTCATCTTTCTAACGGAATCTAGGATTACGTTTAATGCCTTTAAATACCGTGTAAATATTTATGTATATTAATATGTACTCGGTTCTCTCTCGCTCTCTCTACCCCCTCTCTCTCTCTCTCTCTCTCTCTCTCTATATATATATATATATATATATATATATATATATATATATATATATATATATGGGTGGTTGGGTGGGGGTGCGTGTGCGTGTATATGCGTGTGTGCGCGTGTGCGTGTGTGCGTGCGTATGCGAGTATGTATATGTGTATGATCAGTTTTAATATATATATATATATATATATATATATATATATATATATATGATCACATCCAAATAAATTCCTCAGATTATCCCCAAGCAACACTTATTTTATCTAATAGAATTAAAACATGTCTAACTACATTTCCTCTAAGCAAGACTTAATGGATTCCAGACCAATATTTACTTCAAGTGTTTCCAAGGAATTAAATAAATCTGGTCTTAGAAAATTCAAATTTGGATGAATAGATTATATTAAAATGATAAAAGGGTAAGATTGCGAGATTTTATCACGGAACTATGCAATCCCAACGGGTATTGAGGCTTTTTTTCAACGGTGAATAGCACAAAGTAGAATCTGAATTAACAAGAATCACTCTCGTGATTAAGACATATTAGATTTTCGTCTTCAACCATGCTTTATAATTAAATCTAAAAGAAAATAAGAAATATATATTGAGACCACTATTTATTTTAATGTATTTATTTAATTTTTCTGTAGTATCACTCCATAATATTGTACAGCGTTTGCTGAATATTAGGTTGGATCACATTACCGCCTTTGAAAAATATCACATTGCCAGTCCCGCATATTCCTACTAAGCAACAAGTGAGTTTTCTCGGCACAGCTGCCCATCATACCAATAGAGTTTTCCGCTTAGGCACGCTCCTAAAACGCCTCTCACAAATGCTACACACATTCAACAAAGACACATTTCCAATTTTACCGCTGCGGTGTGTCATTGTGCTGCACTTACACTTCCTGCACGGAAATAGCCAAGCCACAGCAACGATCGGGTAATTTCTTCACTTACACAAAAGAAGAATGATTTCTATCAGAAATTCTTGATGTAAATTGCTCAAATTTAAAATCTCTCCCTTGCTTTTCATTACCCTACTGTAAAAAAAAACATCAGTAATTTTAATGTAATATGAAAAAAAACCCTCTGCGGTGATGTGCCTGGTATTGAAGAGATGTGAGTAAATAAGACAGAACTTAGTAGACAAAACATTTGTGAAATTTCTATATTGTTAGTCTGTGTTTTTCCGGATTGTTTCTTTAGAATTTTTTAAAACTAGTTTTCGATTATTTTGTATTCAAATAATTTAGAATAGACACTTTCATTTCATTTTGTGACATTCTTTTTAACTAAAAGATAATGCATAACATAGATTTACACATTCACCAACTAAGGAATTTTACATCAGAGTTGACAAAAATGCAGTCTTAGACTTAATTTTTTCGTATGTTTTCGAGTACGGGTGTAAGTTCGTAATCTAAATCGAAGAACATATATGTACATACAACATGGACACACATACATACGTATACAGACACACATGCATACATACAGATATACATACAAACACATATACATACATCCATAATTACACATACGCACATAAATATATACACCCACACTTACCTACATATACATACACGTATGTAAATATGTACTCATACATACAGAAATACATACATACACACATACAAATACATACACACATGTACATACATACATCCATACGTACACATACGCACATATATATACACACACTTACCTGCATATACATACATGCACGTAAATATGCTCTCATACACACATACCCACTCATACACACATATATATGCATACATACACAAATGCATAAATACACATACACACGTCCATATACATACATGCACCCATACACACAAACACACATATGCATACATATAAACATAGATATACACACATACACATGTACATAAACATACATACACCTATATATATATATACATATATATATGCATATATATATATATATATATATATATATATATATATATATATATACATAGATTCATATAATAATGGCAGATCAATTACTACATGCTTCCAGCATTTTCAGCCTTACTTTTCCATAGCAATAGGACCGTTTTTTTTTCTTATAGCCTGAGGGAGTATCTATACAAAGATGATGTTACAGAGTCTTAGCTTTGTACGACAGCTAAGTTTCTCTCTCGGTTCAAAATGTGAACATCCAGCAACAAGCAAGAGCAAGATAGCCAGCAATACGTCAAACTGCAGACCAGCCTAATGCGGGTACTGGTCTCCCGCTTGATGTTTTTTAACTCAGAGATTTGCTTCTCCTAGAGGGGTTGCCTTCACCACGGCTTACGGGAGCCCGCTCCACCCCGCATACACATGGAAATAAACACATGCGTACATAGACATCCGCCAACATACGTGTGCATGCACACAGACACACAAACGTAATCACGTAGAGGCACACATATACGCATATACACACACATACGTACACACACACACACATGCAAAATACACACGAATAAATAGTCCAAAAGTCATAAATAGTAAGTAAGTGATCAGCGATTTGACCATTTTTGTCCCTTTTCCTCCCTGCTTGGATTTTTTAAACAAATAACTTTCAGTTATACTGTCTTGTCAATTCGTACGTTGTTTTTTTTGGAAAATTATATGCGAGTCTGTTAATTTTATTTTCATGTGTTGCAAAAAAAATGAGTTTGAATCAAACTTTATTTTTAAAAAAAGTGCAAGAGTCTTTAAATAACTTTCAATTGGACTGTCTTGTCAATTCGTACGTTGTTTTGTTTGGAAAATTATATGCGAGTCTGTTAATTTTATCGTCATGTGTTGCAAAAAAATGAATTTGAATCAAACTTTATTTTTTTAAAAAAATCCAAGCAGGGAGGAAAAGGGACAAAAATTGTCCAATCGCTGATCACTTACTTACTATTTACTAATATTTACATACATACGTACATACATACATAGATACATACATACATACATGATGATTACAACGTCTTGTCAGACGAGTGCCACTACCTCTGACACTTAAAATCTATGAGCCCAAAAATGACTTACATCGTCACAGGACAATTTTAATAGATAAATGCCTGAGAGAATATCTATAAACAGATCATGTTACAGAGTATTAGCTTTGTACGACAGCTAAGTCTCTTTCTCTGTTCAAACTGTTGAGATCCAGCAACAAGCAAGAGCAAGACAGCCAGCAACAAATTAAACTTAATGCGGGTACTGGTCTCCGCTTTATGTTTTTTTTATATCAGAGATTTGCTTCTCCTAGAAAAGTTGCCACGGCTTACGGGATCCCTCTCCATCCCCAACACACATATACACACAAATATGCATGGTGCTAGTTGGCCATTGATCCAGAAAAAGGGTTCATTAGCCGTTTGGAAGGCCTTGTTTTTAATCCTTCAGGGAGGCTAGCCGCCCTTCTCACCAAACAAGTCTGGTGGGGGAACCAGTTTAGTTGTCGGTAACCCGACCATGAGGCAGTTAGTACTGGATTACAAGGTACCAGTAGCCTATGACATTACATGACATACATACATACACACACACATATATATTTAATTTAAAAATTCCATTACCAATCATAAACAAGTTTCAAATTCAACATAATTCGTTATATTAAATGTTTGTAGTCTGATCATTCCTCTCTTAGTTACAAGGTTCACTACGAATCAAGGGTTGAGGATTAATGAGTCTCTGGCTAAATTGGATGGAAAGACCGAGTAGAGAAATCACTAACCAGAACTCCACTACAAGAGTGTGAAGAAGACTTCGATCTTGGTGAGGCATATTGCTATCCAAATTACAGTAAATACCAATGATCGCTGCTGATGAGAAATTAACGATAAATGACTGCTGCGATAACGCAAATTGATTTGCAAAGTTTTTTTTTAAAGACGTAAAGGGTACTGGAAATTGAGGGGAACTTGTTCCAGAGGACACAACAGGTTATTTACAATGACGAATCTTTGACGATGGTGTGTGTAAAATCCATAATAATAACAACCTCCAAAAATTGTAGTGGCATCATCGTTTGTACTGCACTGAATATTACTGAAGGGTCAGAGAGAATGGAATAACAGATGACAATTAGCTCTAACGACGCTCCAATCAGATGAGTGCAAAGAGATCCGTGACGTTGAGAGGGTTTTGTCATCCGAATTCCAATGAGAAGTAAGTGGCATTGCCAGTGAGAAATCAATTTGCAATTCATTTGCAAAGGTTATGAAAAGAGGTGAAGAGTACGCACGCACACACACACACAAACCCACACACTCACACACATCGATTAAATGACAAATGTCTATATTTCATAGTTCATAATTCTGATCATCTTACAATTAATTTATTCCGTTAATTCAGTTGAAACTTAGAATTATTGACAGTATCTGTTTCGTAGCACAAATTCAATATCTTTAATATTATATAAATGAGTGAATCTATTTTGCCATTAACTCACGAGAAGAAGTAGCAACAATCAATCCGTCAATTGGAAAGAAAGTACGTTTGAACATGATTATAAATCCGAAAATTCAATGAGACGCTGTAAATAACTTGTAATATGTTTGCATTGCGCTATTTTAGAATTTTAAATGTCAACTGAATTAAAGAAGTAAATTGTAAGATTGTCAACATCATGAACTTTTAAAATATTGGCTTTGTAATGTATTCATTATATTGCTCGGTAATTACCTTCGATTTATTAAATCAGGATTAGTATATCATAGCATGGGTGCCCGGCTTTACCCGGGTATTTAGAGATGTATGTTGAGCAAAATAAAAAAGTGGTCCATTTTTTTAAACTTTGATCCTTATTATGACCATTTAATATTTATGGTTTTGTGCTCCAAATGAGTTATTAAGTTAGATCCATGTCCAATGAACCTATATCTAAGATTTCAAGTGTTTAGACAGAAAATTGTCGTGGGAGTTTGGTAGAGTTCTCAAAAGTCAAATCCTAAACATTTTACCCTTTAATCGAGAAATTTCTGGCCGAAAATGGATCACATAGATATTCCCAAATCTCAGTGCCCTGTATATCAAATTTCGAGTCTATAGATTTTCAAATTTACATAGATATTGCGTAGGGAAATGTACACACACAGCCACACAGATACACAGACAGACAGCCACTTTCACTTTTATCGATATATAGATTATAATAAACTATAAGTATATTTCTAAACAAATATATATATAAATATAAATATATATATATATATATATATATATATATATATATATATATATATATATACGTATACGCGTATTATAAATCATTCGGTGTGTGCGTCATACTGTTTCACTTTTTTAAAGGAGTTTCTTCTAGTTAGTTGTACCGTGTTCATTATGAAAAATGATATCGTACAATTTACTTACGCTCATCTCAAGTAGGATATAACGAACAAATAGGATAAATGTTAAAGATTACCGGAGAATTACATGTAGAAAGAGGAAGGTGTTTTTCAAGTAAAATCATCTGATTCTCCTGTACGAACAATGGGATACATATACGTTGAATTTAAGAGAGCGTAGTGTTTGCAATTAATAAACATTCGAGAACAATACCAATGATTTCTTCTAAGTTCATAAGAAATGAGAATCTTCTCAATTACAATTCCTTTTGCTATTAGGTTGATGCAAATATAATATCGTTTTTTTTTTCGGCAAATTTATAGAGGAATAACATCAGTTTTTGCACCAACCTAATGCAAGCACTTGAAACAAATATCTTCCCCCTATTTAACAGCTTGCGAAACTTTAATGACAACAATTAAACTTGACTAACTTGCTAATGAATATATGAAAACAAGCACCTTACCGCATGGTAGTATTTAAATTAAAATTCCACAAAATATTTTACTTAACAAATCCGTATTCTTTTTCCTTTTCTACCATTTTTCAATAGTTCCACTCCAAGCTCTCATTAACAATTTAACTTTAATACATCGTATATGTGAAAATATATGAATCCATTTCTAAAATATTATATATAGGTCCCAGATGTACGTATATGCATGTGCGTGTATGTGTGTATATATATATATATATATATATATATATATATATATATATATATATATATATATATATATTAATGTTTTAATTTAATATAAAATCTTCATATTTTATTGAAGTTTGATATTTTATATATACTTTCTCGTAATTTGATTTTTTTTTGTTCATAATACTATCTTAATTAATTAATTAATTAATTAATCATTCGTTTGTTATTGTTTCTTTTTAGATGAAAACTTTTATTCGTGAATTATTTCTATATTATGCATAATTGCGTATACTTTCAGATGAAAATATTCTGACACACAAATGTGTCTACTTATAGTCGAATAAAACATTGACCTTGATAAAGTAAAATACGCATCAAGTGCGCTTGAAAGCCAAGTCACAACGTAATATTAGGAAAATGGACAAATATTTAACTTGTTTTGAATTTATAACATTATTATATTTTGGAGCTAAACTCACACCTCAGTATGTTATTTTGTTTCTTTTTCTTTTCTTTTTCTTTGCCATGCTGTAAAGTTGCTGAAAGAAAACTCTGTTTGTAAAAAGCCGTGGGTTGTATCTCAGTTGTTGTATTTTTAAATTTTGGTATTTTGCGTAGGCAATGCAAGAATAACATCAAGGGTGTGGGTTCCAGATAGAAACGTTGATTTTATTTGAATAAAATAAAATACGAATCAAGTACGCTTGAAAGCCAAATCACGACGTAATATTAAAAAAATAAACACATATTTTACTTGTTTTGGTAATTTATAACATAAATATGTTTCGGAGCCAAACTCCATGTTGGTTTCTTTCTTTATTTTTCTTCTTCTTTGTCACGGTTTTTCCCCCACTTTACAATATTTATGCGTATTTTAGAACCCTCAAATGTTTCAAACTGAAACTTATGGAGAACAGTGTGAACCCTTCCAAATGCAGTATATAGCGTTCCAGCGAACGTCCTTGAAGAATCTAGCAGAAAAAACGCGAATAGGTGCTATGTATATAGTGAAATAATTGGTTGAA
Source organism: Euprymna scolopes (assembly GCF_053919585.1). Lineage (NCBI taxonomy): Eukaryota > Metazoa > Mollusca > Cephalopoda > Sepiida > Sepiolidae > Euprymna > Euprymna scolopes. The sequence goes on along the minus strand of NC_136523.1, from coordinate 55,233,892 downwards.
CTTAACAGCGAACAAAATTCACTGCTTTACTCAGACTCGACTTACTAGCTGTATGACGTAAACTTTACACACATACAAGATGGAAACATATTAACCTTAAAAGAAACGGCGACATATGGAAAATTACTCATTGATAAAGAAGGCGATTGAAATCCACTAATTGCATTGGAAGATATTGGTACTTGATGTAGAGATGGATAAATTGTAATAAAAACTGTTAATTGAGTGGAGAAAAATGTTTTAGACAAAAAAGTGTAATTTGTGTCGCTACATGAGGGAGAGAGAGAGAGAGAGAGAGAGAGCAAGAAAATGTATACATATATATATATATATATATATATATATATATATATATATATAACTACTTAATTTACTCACATAAAATTAATATACGAAAGTATAGATTTATGCGTAAACTTTAAGTATTAACTTCAAAAGTGCTCAATACGTAGGTAGAGCTAGTTAGTCATTTATAAAATATATATGGCGATTAAGTAACACTGAATATTCCGCGTTTCATCCACTCTAGGACTCCTCAGGCTTATGCGCGAATTCTGTTGTTGTTTATCGTTTTTAAACGATATTCAGTGGAGCTTAATCGCCATATATATGTTATAAATTACTATATATATATATATATATATATATATATATATATATATATAGTAATTTATAACATATATATATATATATATATATATATATATATATATATATGAGGTAAAATTAAAAGCCAATAACAATGCGAGATTGCATTGTTCTTGGCTTTTAATTTTACCTTATAATTTTGTTCAACAATGCTTCAAGCAAACTACAATCTACTCATATATATATATATATATATATATATATATATATATATATATTTATATATACATTCGTTTTCACACGTGATGGCACGGCCCTTAACAAATTCGTCCACGCAATTCCGAACACCACTGCCGAATCGACACGGCAAACCACGAATAAATACCGTTGAATCTATATTCACGTTCCCAAGCAGGACCGAACAATCTCACCGAATCGACACACCACGATACGAAAATTCAATAACGCGAGACACGTTATCAAAGAAGTGCATTAAAACCCTGCAAACCACTTATCGTCTTGTTTATCTCGTAGCAGTTGGGCGAATCTAAACCGTCACTTTGGGGTAAGATGGTTTAGTTCATTTCTGGATCTGATTTGCAATCGAAAGGTTCCGGGTTCCCTTTTCACCGCGGGTAGGTCTGACTCCTACGCTTGTGCTCTTCTGTGCATGCTCGAGACAGATTGAAACAAAGGATTATATAAAATGAAAGTTATTTACTTAATCCATAGATTTTCAATGTAAAATCGATGGATTAACGAAATAACGTTATTTTTTTTGTATTCTTAACCATTCAATATTTTAAACTATAACATATACAAAGTATAACATTTATTTTGCTCTATCCTGTATATTAAGCTATTTTATTTGACTTGGATTGTCTTATAAAAATATTTCCTCTCAACAATAGACTTTCAAGCGCAAGATTAATTAATCTGTGATTTAAGTCAGCTCGTTGTTCACACACACACACGCACACACACACACACACACACACACACACACACACACACATATATATATATATATATATATATATATATATATATATATAATTTTATAGAATGAATTAGACCTGGAGTTTAAATAACAATGTTTATTTTTTGTGTCATTACTTTAAAATACTCTTGCTCATTATACTGTTGATATATAATAAGCTCACGGAGATATATTTCTTCTCAGGCTATTTTAATATTAATTATAAATATTAATAATTATAAATTATGAATCAGTTTCAAACAATATAAAAAGATTATCAACTTGAATGCACGATCGTTTCTGAAAATATATCAATTTTGTTTACAATTGACAATAATTACTGAGAATAATTGTATTCAAATATGCATCTCCCCATCAACACAAAAAAGGGGGGAATTTGAGACACCAAAGTAAAGCAAGCATTTTGTAGTAAGTTAGGTACGTGGTTCTTATTGAGATTCATTAGGAAATTTGTTTTTAATTGTTCAGTAAAATTTTGTGCGCATGCTTCCGTGTCTTTGGCTCACATCTACCCGTACGCACTTTTGATGTGTTTCAAATTCTTGGAAACATGTGTCAGCAGTTTAGATGTTTTAATGGAATTCCGAGAGTTATTTTTAATTCTAAAATGTGCAGAAACAGCAGAATCACGAAGATCAATGATATTCCGAACAAGTTAGCAACGAGGCATGGTCATAAATATCACTGAAACACACAAGGTTTATACGACAATAAAAACACGCTTTACTGAAGTTCCGAAAATGCTTGGATGCAATTAAAGTAACGTGGAATTGAAAGTACCGCAAATTTGTAGTCGAAATTCCTTTTTTAATTTAGAAATATGATCAATTTACAACATTTTAATCTAACCATTGCGGAAGTACATGTGTGGTCGAAAATATTTAAACGAATTCTCCATAAGAATATTCTCAATATCGAGATTAAATTTAAAATAAATATTCCAGGTACTATATGTTTATTAACGCGAAAGAACAATAACGGTGAGGATCCTTAATCAAACTAATAATAGCCCAACGGTTGAGTCCTTACTCATTATATATATATATTTTTTTTTTAAAGCGTGACATACAAACACATACACCCCCATATTACCTTATATATATATATATATATATATATATATATATATATATATATATATATATATATATATATATATCTGATAGTAGCCCCCTGCTTCAAAGTGGCACTATGACTTGTTTGGGGTGAAAATTGAAAAAAATTGAATAAATTATGTGTCCGTGTGCGTATGTGTTTGTATGTCACGCTAAGACTTGGACAGATGCGACGAATTTTCACGTAATCGGCATAGTTATATAGCCCGGCCCTTTGGACGACAATTATCGAAATATTTGATAAAAAAAAACATTCATACCTTCACTCTAAACTGGGCACTTTTCTACAAGGAAGGGTCGGTTTCTTTCGTCTCCATTTTCAAGTTAGACAATCGGTTGGATTGAGCCGCTTAAATTTTCTGAACTTCCGACTTGACTTTTGAGATATCGTCAAAGACGTCACGTTTTTTTTTTCTTTTCTTACCTGCGTTACTTGTTCTCATCTGCCTGTCTACTTATCTTTTTTCTGTCTACACCTAAACAGCCTACAGCTGTTTCGCCTACCAATCCCACTAATATTAATTATTTTTAGACCCCCCCGTCGGGTTACTTACTCGACCAAAGCAATGCCAGGATATCCGGCAAATACACACATTTTTAAACACCCTTAAATTCCTCCCCGTGCTCCTTATTACACCTACAAACGCCCGGTCCCCGGTAGTATATATATATATATATATATATATATATATATATATATATATATATATATATATATATATATATATATGTATATCCATAAATTGATTTAATGAATATATTGAAATACTACATGTTTAAAAAAAAATATTGTGTATTTTGACCACTCACTCATTGGAGGCATTTTTGCAACATTCTATATGATCTATTTTTATTGTTCGTGTCAGTGCATGCAAATATATTTAAATGCAAACATACTTCATTTTCCACAAATGTTAATGAATACCCTGTCACTTTTAAATTACTACCCGGAAGGAGAACTGTTTAAAACCCATGATAAAACTTTTTTCGTAAGTGTATTTAAATATAATTGCATATGATTTTGTGTCTAGGATGTTTAGTGTAATTTTATACAAAATCAATTAAATATGAATATTTTAAGACAAGCTTAAGGTGTCTTAACAATAGTTCGAAATACAACGTTTATATCCTACGTTTATAGGTCAAATAAAATGCATATATTATTTTTGTATTTTCAAGTATAACTAGCTTAGGGGCCAGGCGTTGTTAAGCAAAAAAATGTTGTAGTAGGTAGGCAGGCTTGATTCCGTTATAAGAACGCGGAAAGGAAATTGGAGGTGTGTGTATAGGTGTTAGTTGAGCAATATAAAAAAGGAAAATTGTGAGCTCACAATAAAAAGAAATAGGAAATGTGGTAGTAGGAAGGCAGACTCGAACCCGTATCGCTAAAGAAGAAGAGAGAGTGAAAAAAAGTGACGTGTTAGGTGCAACGCCCATCGCCAAACCGGAAGTGACGTAGGCTTGTATAAAGGCTTGGTAATCGAAAAAGGCGATGCTTTTCGAAAATATCAGCGAAAAAAGTAACATTTTCCTGTAGGCAAGTACACAGGTGACGGCCGAAGAAATGCTTTTGGCCAAGTTTTCAATATTTGTCGTCCAAAGGGTCAAGCTTGAAAACGATACCAATCTTGTGAACATCCAACACCTCTGTCGATAGTTTTTTCGATGAATAAATACATGCATACATACATACATACAAACATACATGTAAACAGACAGGTGAGATTTATATTATAGATATTTTTGTAGATACTTTCACGTAAAGCTAATAAAGTAAGTAACTGGACATTAAAAAAAAATGATGTATGTATGAGTTTGTCCTGAATGTTCCGATCTTCTTTTAGACAAAAAAAAAATAAATGAAATTAGACTACTCTTCCTTTCTTAGCAATATTATGTCTAATAAACATTTATAATGAACTTTACCTTTTGAATATGTCAACTCTTTCGCAGGTGCTCTGTTTGTGATATTTTAATGTTTTCTTTAATTTTCGTCTTAAAGAAACATAATCACGTTTTGGAAGGTTTAAATTAAATTTTGCACATCATTCCGAACAGTTGGTGATTCTGTGGCATTACCCCAATAAAATTGTTCTGTCGAATTACCCCCATACACTTATTCTGTAGCATTATCCCCATACAATTATTCTGTAGAATTATCCCCATAGAATTATTCTGTAACATTATCCTCATACAAGTATTCTGTAACATTATTCCCATACAGTTATTATGTAGAATTATCCCAATACAATTATCCTGTACCATTACCCCCATACCATTAGTCTGTTGCATTACCCCCATACAATTATTCTGTAGCAATATCCCCATACAATTATTCTGTAGCAATATCCCCATACAATTATTCTGTAGCAATATCCCCATACAATTATTCTGTAGCAATATCCCCATACAATTATTCTGTGGCAATATCCCCATACAATTATTCTGTAGCAATATCCCCATACAATCATTCTGTAGCAATATCCCCATACAATCATTCTGTAGCAATATCCCCATACAATTATTCTGTAGCAATATCCTCATACAATTATTCTGTAGCAATATCCCCATACAATTATGATGTAGAATTATCCCCATGAAATTATTCTGTAGCATTATCGCGGTAAAATTATTCCGTAGCATTATGCCAATACAATTATTCTGTAGCATTATGCCAATACAATTATTCTGTAGCATTATCCCCATACAATTATTCTGTAACATTACCCCTATAAATAATTTTGAAGGATTATACTCATACAATTATTCTGTAGCATTACCACCATGAAATCATTCTGTAACATAATCCCCATACAATTATTCTGTAACATTATCTCCATACAATTATTCTGTAGCATTATCCCCATGAAATCATTCTGTAACATAATCCCCATACAATTATTCTGTAACATTATCCCCATACAATTATTCTGTAGCATTATCGCAATAACATTATGTTGTAGCATTATCCCCATACAATAATAGTGTAGTATAATATCCATACACTTATTCTCTAGAATTACCCTATACGCATATTCTGTATCATTATCCCCATACCATGATTCTGTAGCATTATCCCCAATCAATTATTATTTAGCATTATCCCCATACAAAAATTCTGCAGCATTATTCCGATAAAATTATTCTGTAGTATTATGCCCATGAATAATTCTGTAGCATTATCCCAATACAATTATTCTGTAGTATTATCCCTATACATTTATTCTGTAGAATTATCCCTATACAATTATTCTCTAGTATTACTCTATACACATATTCTGTAGCATTATCCGCATACAATTATTATGTAGCATTACCCGCATATAATTTTTCTGTAGCATTATCCCCATACAATGTTCTGAAGCACTACCCCCATACAATTATTCTGTAGTAGTATCCTGATACAATTATTCTGTAGCCTAATAAGCATAAAATATTCTGCAGCATTATCCCCATACAATTATTCCGTAGGATTATCCCCATACAATTATTCCGTAGGATTATCCCCATACAATTATTCTGTAGCATTATCACCATACAATTATTCCGTAGCATTATCCCCATACAATTATTCTGTAGCATTATCACCATAAACTTATTCTGTAGCATTATCCCCATATAATTATTCTGTAGGATTATGCGCATACTATTGTTAACATGTAGCATTATCCCCATACACTTATTCTGTAGCATTACCCCCACACAATTATTATGTAGCATCGTGCCCATATAATAATTCTGTAGCCTTATCCCCATACAAGTATTCTGTATCATTATCCCCATATAATTATTATGTAGCATTATCCCAATACAATTATTCTGGAGATATAGCCCCATACAATTATTCGGTAGCATAATCCCCATACAATTATTTAATAGTATTACTCTATACACATATTCTGTAGCAATATCCCCATACAATTTTCTGTGGCATTATCCTCATACACTTATTCTGTAGCATTATTCCAATACAAGTATTCGGTAGCATTATCCCAATACAACAATTCTGTTGTATTATCCGCATACAATTATTCTGTAGCATTATCCCAATACAATTATTCTTTAGCATTAACCCCATGCAACAATTATGTTGCATTATCCCCATACGATTATTCTGTAGTATTATCCCCATACAATTATTCTGTAGCATTACCCCGTACACATATTCTGTAGAATTATCTCCATGAAATTTTTCTGTAGCATTATCCCAATACAATTATTCTGTAGCATTATACGCATACAATAATTATGTAGTATTATCCCTATACACTAATTCTGTTGCATTATCGCGGTAACATTATTCTGTAGCATCATCCCAATACAATTATTCAGTAGCATTATCCCAATACAATTATTCTGTAGAATTATCTCCGTACAATTATTCCGTAGCATTTTCTCATACACCTATTCTGTAGCATTATCCCAATACATTTATTCTGTAGAATTACCGTGATACAATTATTATTCTGTATCATTATCCCAATATAATTATTCTGTAGCATTATACACTTACGAGTATTCTGTTGCATTATCCCCATACACTTATTCTGTAGCATTATCCCCATACACTTATTCTGTATCATTATCCCAATATAATTATTCTGTAGCATTATACACTTACGATTATCCTTTAGCATTATCCCCATACACTAATTCTGTAGCATAATCTCCATATAATTATTCTGTAGCATAATCCCCATACAATTATTCTGTAGATTTATCTCCATACAATTATTTTGTAGCATTATCCCCATACACTTATTCTGTAGCATTATCTCCATACAAGTATTCTGTAGCATAATCTCCATATAATTATTCTGTAGCATTATCTCCATAAAATAATTATGTAGCATAACCCCCTTACAATTTTCTGTAGCACTATCTCCATACAATTATTCTGTAGCATTATACACATACACTTATTATGTAGCATTATCCCCATGCAATTATTATGTAGTATTCTCTCCATACAGTTGTTCTGTACCATATCTCTATACAATTATTATGCAGCATTATCACGATACAATTATTATGTAGCATTATCTCCATACAATTATTATGTAGCATTATCTCCATACAATTATTCTGTAGCATTATACACATACCCTTATTATGTAGCATTATCCCCATACAATTATTATGTAGCATTATCTCCATACAGTTGTTCTGTACCATATCTCTATACAATTATTATGCAGCATTATCACGATACAATTATTATGTAGCATTATCTCCATAGAATTATTCTGTAGCATTATACACATACCCTTATTATGTAGCATTATCCCCATACAATTATTATGTAGTATTCTCTCCATACAGTTGTTCTGTACCATATCTCTATACAATTATTATGCAGCATTATCACGATACAATTATTATGTAGCATTATCTCCATAGAATTATTCTGTAGCATTATACACATACCCTTATTATGTAGCATTATCCCCATACAATTATTATGTAGTATTCTCTCCATACAGTTGTTCTGTACCATATCTCTATACAATTATTATGCAGCATTATCACGATACAATTATTATGTAGCATTATCTCCATAGAATTATTCTGTAGCATTATCCCCATCCAATAATTATGTAGCATTATCCCCATACAATTATTATGTAGTATTCTCTCCATACAGTTGTTCTGTACCATATCTCTATACAATTATTATGCAGCATTATCACGATACAATTATTATGTAGCATTATCTCCATACAATTATTATGTAGCATTATCCCCATCCAATAATTATGTAGCATTATCCCCATACAATTATTCAGTAGCAAAAAATGTCAGCAATAGAAACATTCGCATAATGAATACTACGTGTGTATGTGTGTGTATACATATACATATGTATATATATACATATATATACACATACATATATATATATATACGTATGTGTATATATATATATGTATATATATATATATATATATATATATATATATATATAGTCATACACCTACGGTACTGTATCGTTGTTTCACAGCTCATCAGTTCGTCTAGACAAGCAACCATCTCAAGCGAGAATCGATACCAAAACGTCCATACGACAGCCGGATCTTGTAATCCTTGATATATATATATATATATATATATATATATATATATATATATATATATATAAATATATATATATATATATATATATATATATATATATATATATATATATATACATACATATTTAAATGAAAATTTGAAACTTCGTACTGTCTGGAATAATGATAAAATTATTTTATTTATTTTAATTATTGTAAGTCCGATATGTTTCGCTATAAATAGCTTCATCAGTGTAGGAAATCCGGTACGTAATTTATTTTCTTCTTAATTTTGGTTTTAAAGATTAGGTAATTCTTCGGAGTAGAATAGAAAAGAAGTGCACGTGTTATTCTGTTTGTCCTGTTTGTGTCTTGGTCTAGTTTAATATCCATTGGGTTGATTAAAGATTAGGCGAATAGACAGATATATATATATATATATATATATATATATATATATATATATATATATATGTATATATATATGTATATATATATATATATATATATATATATATATATATATATATATATATATATATAATGCATCCAAAACCAAACTCCTATCCTTACATCATCAACACTCTAATCCCGATCTGGCATCAATTGTGATGGATGGCTCTCGTCTGTGTTAGGCCTCGTGTTTTGACAAACTTCTGGGTTTGACCTTTACTTCTGATCTGAAATGGAACACGTACATGAAGTTTGTTGCCAAGGTCGCTGGAAAGATGGTGGGATCCTTCTACCGCTCCAGAAGATATCTCACTACTGATGCAATTCTCTATCTATATAAAAGCCAAGTACGTCCAAGGATGGAATACTGTTGCCATATCTTGGCAGGAGCTGCTAAATACAGCCTATCCTACCTTGACAGAGTACAAAATAGACTTCGTGGCTTAGTGGGGGATGCCCTTTTCTCTACCCTGCAACCTCTCTCCCACAGATGAGACGTTGCATGCCTATCATTGTTTTATCGTTATTTCCATGGCAGGTGCTCGTCTGAACTCCAATCTCTGGTCCCCCCTCGCTAATCTTTCACGAAAAACACCCATCTAGCTGAATCCACTGTGAAAATTTCCCCCACTCTATATCTGTGCCTAAATCAAAACGTGGATTCCATGAACAAAGCTTCTTTCTTATAACTGCACGCCTGTGGAACTCTGTTCCGTCTGCCTGCTTCCCACCGGACTACAACTTGGATGTCTTCAAGTCCAACGTTAACAAATTCCTAATGAACCGCCCCCTTTAGTAAACACTTCATCATATCTCCACACTAACGTAATGTACTTGCAATAACCCTTATCCTGAGTGGCTTCCGGGCCTTGATAATTGGTGATCACTGTGTAAAAAAAAATATATATATGTGTGTGTGTGTGTGTGTGTTTGTATATATATATATATATATATGCGTGTGTATGTGTGTGTGAGAGAGAGAAAGAGAGAGAGAGAGGGAGGGAAGGAGAGAGCGTGTGTAGGCCCTTAGCTGTAATGAATTCCATGACAAGAATCTATCTAGTTGGGTGGAGTATTCAATAAGGACGTTACATGAGATCACGTTACGTAGAGAAAGTGTAGTATTTCTTGTATTAATTAGTATATAATCATATGAAAATGGTCCTAAATAGGCCTCGGATATTATTTTGACTAAAAGGTTTACTATTAAATTAAATTACCCTCATATCTGACTTTCTTGAGGAACGCATGTACAGAGAGACCGAAATCAATCAGAAATAATGTCTAGTAGGTAATTCTCCAGTAGGTAATCTAAAGTAAATACTCGACAGTACTTTGAAAGTTACTTCCATTTTTTTAAGCGATTATTTCTGTCTGGCGCGTGTCTTGGGAATTTCTTTGCACATAGCATTATATTTTGACCACTTTGTAGAATTTATCTTCAAAGGATTTCGGAAAACATAAAAACAAAAGTTTAAAACGTAAGCAGATAAAAGATATGAGACGAAAATGGTAAAATAGTAATAATTCATGAACGGAGTGGTATAGGCTTTTTCCCGGGCTAATCATACGCTAACATATAATATTTTTATTTGTCCAGATTTCGTAAATATTATAATAGAGTCGTGATTTACAAAGTAAAAAAGAAAGTGCTTGGGTGTCACCAGCTAGAATCGAAACCGAAGCATTCAAAGCTTGAGACGTTACCACTGTACTAACGGGACAGGAATTTAAACTAGTTTAAAATAAAAAATAAAAATAATGAACTAAAATTAATGTACAAAATATATACTATTTTTTTTTTTAATATAACACATTGTTTATCCCCTAAACACTATTTTAACCGTACACAGTCTAATAATTTAAGATCCCTAGCGCCGCTCTGCGATTTCAATTTTCTGAGGAGATATAGTTTGAAAATATGGAGACAGACAGAAAGACTAACACACATACATATAGCCGTTTATATATTAGATATAAAACTTTGTCTGCGTGTCTGTATGCGTGTGTGTGTGTGTTTGTGTGTGCGCGTGCGTGTGGTCATTGCTTATAAAATCCTTATCGCATTGGCCGAGTTTTATGAAATTTACACAAAAGTAATTAATGTATCTGGTAGTGTTTTTAGATAAGCTTTGTATCTGAATGTTTTCGATAAGAATCGATAATCGATAATCGAAAAATCTGATGAAGGAAGGTATACGTGATTTAAATTAAAGTTTACACACTATACGGTCTAACGCTAGAAGTGCATTTGCGCAGTTAAAGGCCTGACATATGAAATCAAAATGGTGTTTTTTGATATGACAAAAGCGCCCTCGAAATAAAGAATTTTTCTTCAAACACAAATGAACAATGATGCTTGACTTTAATTTTAAACTTAAATTAAACAATTATCACACAAGCTGAATCATCAGGCATAATAAATCAGCAGTAAGATCTTTGATATAACAGGAGCGCGTCCGAAATTATTGTTTATTTTCAGAGCACAATTAAATCATGATACTTCAGTTTTGAATTTCAAAATTTAATTAAAACAACTATGTATAAAAAGTGTTTTTATAAAATCAACCGCAGGTGCTCTACAAGGCAATGCAGCTTATAATGTATTGAGCACTCTTTGGTAGACACTTGTTATTGGATGTACTTCGAGGAAACTAAACTCTACTGGCTATATATATATATATATACATATATATATATATACATATATATGCATGTATATATGTGTGTGTATATATATATATATATATATATATATATAATGAAATAAATTACATTTAATTTTACAAACATCACCCAAATAACAAACGTAAAAGATATAATAATTATTAAAGACTTAATATTTATAAAGTAATCCTAACCAGATATAAGATCTAAATTAACCAAATAGGATATAAATTCATTATAAGACAAAATATTTAATAAAATATTAGTAAGAGTAAACACACACATTTAATTTTTTTCAAAATGAAACACAATTTAAGTGGATATTCCTTAATCCGCGGAGTTTCGAAAGAAATACTTTCCTTCTCATCAGATGATAGGAATTAGCAAAATGCGGAATCAGATTTTGCTTACGAAGTATTTAATGAGACTAAAAGTAAGCCATTTAGCTTAGTTGGTAAAAGTCTTAAAAAATAGTGAAGCTGACGGAATGGGGGGAATTATGTCACGTGAATAGATGGCCGAGTGAAGAGTAATATATATATATATATATGTATATATATATGTATATATATATATATATATATATATATATATACTAGCATGAGTACCCAGTGTTGCCTGGGTTAACGTACAGTTCCATTTGGAACACACCTGCTACACTAATCATTTTCATCATGGGTAACATGGATACCCTCACAACAATTCCATAAATAAAAGAACGGATAAAAACATGTAAATTTAATCGTTCCTTAAAAGAAGTACCTGATGCCCTCTCCACCAGATATTTCGGCAGAATGGATACAGATAGAAGAAACTATTTCCCGGATATTGAGTACTATAAATACCCACCCTAAAAATAAATAATTAAAAATAAATCATTAGAACTTTTGTTTCACTAAAGATAACAGCGAATGCTCGCGTGATAGCAAAAATAAATAAATAAATAAAAATAACCAAGTAGATAGAACTAAAAAAAATGAAGGTCTATCAACAATTAATTCAAAACAATTAAATTAAATTTTTCATCATTTTATGCTTCTAATGTAATCTCCCTCCAAAATAACAGAAATGAATTTGTCATATGGTGGGGTTCATTTTGTTTATAGAAGTGTAAGGTGAAAGTACAGAGTGGTGTCATAAAAAGTAATTAAATTTATAATTATTTTATGTTTCAAATGTAATTCCCACGCCCACCAAACAAAAAAAAACTGTATTTGTCATGTTTTGCCCCATCCATCTCCATCGCTAATTTTGAAAAAAAAAATGCTAGAGATGATATATCTCGTTGAATGTTTTGCGGCCAAAATTGGTGTTCATTTTTACGTTAAATTTATATAGAAAAGTGATCCCCCACTTTAAAATGTTAATGTTCTGTTTTTCGAAATTATTCTTTCATATTATTTATAAAGATTGTTTAAACGTATTAGGGCCCCCCAAAAGTAAGTCCTAATTTTTTAGGGGTTAAAAGATGCTGAGTCACGTCGTAAAAATTTACCTTTTTTTAATTAGAAATTAAAGTTTGTAATCGATGAGATAAACGTGAAAAAAAAGAAAGAAAAGTGTAAATTGTGGAATTCAGAGGGGGGCAGTAGATACTATTTTTTAGGTATTAAACAACGACGGGTCACATCGTTAAATTTGCGTTTTCTGTATAGCTGTTTAAAGAATAATAACAACAAACCAATGAAATGATCGGAACATTCTAAGGGGCAAATAACTCTAAAAGTTTTTTAAAAATTCGATGTTGAAATAATAATTCCCCCCAAAATAAATGTTATCAATATAATTATTGTTTAAAATGTATTAAAAAAAATTAAATAAAACACTGAAAACAATTATCTCGCTAGAAACATTAATTAAGATACCGCTATTTAATAAAATCGATTTTTCTTAATGTCATATGCAAATGACATAATCTTTTCATTGTATCTAGTTTCCAAGAATGAAGCTCTATATAGAAGTAAATGAAAGAGTAAAGTAAGGAAACTTTTGTATATATTAATCAAATTGTGAACAAACAGACAGGATTACGGATGTATATATATAATAGATATATATATAAATATCAATTCGTATTCCTCTCTGCTTGTTTCTTTGTTCACAACTTTATAAATATATACAAAAGGTCCGTTTACTTGATTATGTCATTCATTCTTATACATTTATGATCCTTGCCAAATATACGATAAAGAGGTGCACCCATTAGCATATAGCATAAGAAAAAAATCGATTGTCTTAAATAGCGGCGTATTAGTTAATGTTTATCTTGAGAGAATTGTTTTAAGTGTTCTATTTAAAGGTAGTATTTAAATTTGATTCATATTGATAACATATTTAATTTAATTTATTTGTACCGACATCGATTTTTCATGAATTGGTGTGAATTATTTTCCCTTTGTTCTTTTTTTTTGTTTTATTTTTCGGTGGATTTAAAACTAAAGGATTATTTTTGGAATTCGTTTTAATAAAATAAATTCCGTCATTTCGCTATAAATCTTGTGGTTAATTGGAATTTTATTTTAAATAAACAAATAATCCAATTCAACTACAATTCTTTATTTAAATAAAAAAACACATCTTCAATTTACATTTTTTTTTGCAAGTTTGTTTTTCTTCACATTTTTTCAACTGCTAATGTTTTTCTTTTAAAGAAAGTCAAAGTTTAAGTCAAAACTCATCATTTTTATAACATAAACACGTTCATTTCGGTTAAAACAAATTCTACTTTCGTACATTTGAAAATGAATTATTTACATTTTGTATTCGTTGCTAAATACTCTAAAGACAAATATTTCTAAACTCCGGTAATATAAAATAAATTAGTTTAAACTGGAATATAGTCATAAAAATGTGTTCAATATCCAGAGAATAACTTCTCTTCGTTTCCCCTCATGCCGAAATAGCTTGTGGAGATTTCGTCACGTTATTCTTCTATTTTCGTGAAATGGGTGTTATAATTTCGTGTTTTCATTCGTTCTTTTATTTTGGAAATTTTTTGAAAATAATGAAAATTGCTCATGATTCTTAGTATAGTAGCTGTGGCCAAACCGAACATCATGTCGGCCCTAGCAACGCTGGGTATCTATGTTTGTATATATATATATATATATATATATATATATATATATATAATAAATTCCACAGCCAAACAACGTCGCAGCTCACAAGATCCATGACAGTCAACGAAACGGAAGTCCAAGACTCGAGTTTCGCCCTCATTTTGGCTCATCAGTTAGACACAACTCGGGTTTCGAATCCTGATTTCGGTTGTGTCTAACTGATGAGCCCAAATGGGGGCGAAACTGGAGTCTTGGACTTCCGGTTCGTTGACTGGCATGGCTTTTGCGACTGCGATGTTGTTTGGCTGTGGAATTTATTATTTACAATCTTTCACATTCTGAAAATCATATATACATATGCATATATATCTACATATATATCCATATATATGCATATCTATAATATAAAACTGAATGTCTATGCGTGTGTGTGTGTGTGTGTGTGTGTGTGTGTGTGTGTGTGTGTGTGTGTGGTCACGAATAGGCTCCTATATGGTTTAATATTTTTAAAAACTGCATATTATGATAAAAGATGTATTGAGACACAGGGATGGGTATGTTTGATCTTGCAGAATGGTGGTTCATTTAAATTGTGGGGTCTGCGTTCGCGCCTGGTCCACAGAGTATTGAAAAAAAAATTGAAAAAAAAAAACGTTTACAAGTGTTTTTGATATATATGTACGTAAGAATATTTTGATAAGTAGGTTTTTACTTAAATTGGGATAGTATAATAAAATGGTGGGGTCTGCATTCGCGTCTGGCCTCCATAGACTGGAAATAGGCACATACAATAATAAAGACTTTTCATATCTATCTGCGTAAGTATACTTTGATAATTATGTTTCAGTTTGAAGAAATATGGTAGGGTAAAATTATTGGGTGTTCGTTCGCTCCTGACCTCCATAGAATGGAAATATGTCACAAAGTTTAACAAGGTTTTTTTAATATAGATCCACAAAATATTGTGATAAGTGTTTCAGTATGAACAGGTACGGTATAATAAATTATGGGGTTTATCTATTTTATTTTTACTTTCCTCATATTTTGCTTTGGTTCTGATGCCCCCGAATTCGAAGCTATCTCATTACAACCCTTCTTTTTCATAACCTATCATAGTTAAATAAATCAGAGTCCATTTTCTGTAGGCTGTTTTTGAACCCAGTCAACGAGGGGTACTTTTGCTAGTATACATATATATATATATATATATATATATATATATATATATATATATATATATATATATATATAATATAGCGTACTCCAGACCTGTTCCATATGTTATTGCAAACTATGGAATAGTGAGTATAGAATGTTAATATCTAAAAGTGCAAGTGAGTCTACAGAATTAATGTATAAGCGCGAAACAATTGAATGCAAGACAGCGCGAAAAAAGAAAACTCGCGATTAGTAAAAACAACCCGCCAATTCGCGCGTGCACGGCGACTAGCAAATACAATGCGGAATATATTGGATAATAAAGATTTAACATCATTTCCCTCAGTTAGAATGAACACACCATGTATACAGGAGGGATGAAATCCGAAAAAGAAAAATAGAAGGAGAGGAGTTGCATTGTACAGGTGCACCTTCCATGTGTGTGTGTGTGTGTGTATATATGCGGGTGTGTATGTTAATAACTTACACATATCATACAATAGTTACTAATAGGTTCAGTAATATTTAATGTTTTTTAACTGATTCTAGATTTTTTTTTTAAATATATAGAGCAGTTTTAATTACACACAACTTGCGTAAATAATTTTTTTTTTTTTAAATATGTAGGTTCACCTGAATAATCGACACTCCATTAATTTTTACCCTTTTACTCTTTTTGTTTTCAACTATTTCAGCGGATTATTGGACAGTAACTTTTCAGATTATTAAAAATAATTGAAAAAATATGTTATTAAAGATTTGGAATGGGTGTCAGTTTCACATAAAGAGCCCTAGTAAATTGATTCACAGTGGGTTGGGACATGGACATAGCCCAAAGATGACTATAAGCAAACTTTAAAAATCCTAAATTTTCAAAACATTCAAAGAATTTCCAGATCAACGAAAAAAAATCATATTAAAAGCACATCGTGATGAAACATTAACTTTTGGAGTTAGGATATTAGATGAATTACTGGCTGACATTCTTCGATATTTCATAGAACCTAAATATCCCAAAATTAACTTACTTGACCAAATTTCTTGTGAAGTGTATCTTATTTACGAAATTAACTTCTTTAATACACCTTAGAGCCTTTGAATATAAAAAAATGAGAATTTCAAACATATGTGTTTACGATTTTATAGAAATTTAGCCTAAAATTCGTATTTTTTATGTCTGAATTCGACATATAATGTTGAAAATCTCAAAATTCCACGAGCCAGAATTGTGGAAGTATATAGTTTGTATAAATATAGGCATAAATGCATGAGAACTCTATGTTATCAAATCTGGCTTGTGAAAATTAGAAAAAAATAATATTTACCCTTAAGGTATATTTTAAGAAATAATGACACGAGCATTCTGCCAGGCGACACCTAGAAATTAAGGTTTTATTGTGTATTTTGGATTATAATCTAAGGCTTTTGTTCGGAGGCTAACAACAAAATTCTTCGCTCCGTCCACCTGATGTTGGCTCGTAAAGGTCGGACTATTTGGAAGACGTTATCAACCTTTTGTGGTAAGCTTCAAATCCCAAAGTTAATAACACCCGATTGCAAACTCAGCCGTTCTGCCAACATTGCAGTGGGTATGGACATTTCACATTATACTGCAAGAAAGCCTAAACAGTCTTTGGATATCTGAGTAATGGCAATGCTCAGTTTGAGAAACTTTATTGTTGGAGTGTTTGTGTATGTTGTCTTATTAGTTGAACATGGTGTATTTTATTAAGTAAGAATATAATGTTATTAATTAAACAAGTGTTTTCTGGGGGGCTGTTATACAATACCCATAAAAAGAACATTTAACCACTATCATGTGAACAATTCAATTCACAACACGAAAACACGTTACCAGTACATTATACCCAAACTTGATAATTTGGACACAGGCCCCTCAAAATCCAAATGTTTGAAAAATTAGTTAAGAACTGCAATCAGCGTAGTAATATACACCCAACGAGCCCCCAACAATGATCAAGGGAATATTTTTAAACAAAAAATTTCCCCCAAAATACATATTTTCGGTCCGTTATGCCCAAATGTAGTAATTCGGACCCAGTCTCCGTTAAAAATTAGAATATTTGAAAAAGTATTAAGGGTTGTAATCAGCCTAATAATAAACTTCCAATGAGCCCTCAACAATGAAATGGGGATACATTTAAGCAAAAATTATCGCCATTATGTATGCTTTTAAAATCGGACAAGACTGAGCAGCCATGAAATAGGTAAGGAGAAGAATTCGTTGAAAGCAGAACTAAGAAACTGAATGGATGGATTAAACGCGCATGCAAAGAAGACGATTTTAATTTTACAATAAGCTATATAAATCTCAATTGTCTGTTAGTGTTTGTGTGTGAATGTATGTATGTTTGTATGTACCGCGTTCGACGGACGCGATCAACACTGACAACATTGGTATCGTCGAAAGAGAAGTTTATCGGGTGGCAAATATCCAAAAATTTACAAAATCATTAATTAAGAAACCGTCACCTGGGTCGCTATTTACAAGTAAGGGTCAATTTTTGCATTGACATCTTTTCAATGTCATCATACTCCTTGCAATATCTAAGCTTATTTTGAACACCTCGACGTTGTAAGTCACGGTGGACGGGGCGAGAAAGGCGTTTTCTTTTTTTTCCCCTCTTCCACGATTACTCGCTGCTATTTTTCTTGCGGGTGCTTAATTACAAACTCACAAAAATTAGAAAAATAAATACAACAGAAAGGATTAAAAAAGAAAACTCTACAAGTGAAACTGAAAATGTAGAAGGCGAAGTACAGAAAGACAAGGTCAGAACAGAAAAATGGAAACAGAAACAGCTACTCGGACGATTCATAATATAGGTATAACTTTTGAGCATACCTAGAAAGGGGTTAGAAAAATACCATAACAGAGAAACTGAATAACCAATAACAACCGTACATTAAGCGATATGTCCAAATTTTTACATCGACAAGACACATGAAAACAGTCAGTCAAAACTCTTCGTGACAGCGGACGAAAGGATAAACAAATAAGTGAATGCAGAAAACTGGTCCCATAAGAATATAACACCAAGCACGACATGGCTAGAAAAGCAGAAGATAATGAACTATAGAACTAACTGCATTTTGAACACTCCGACATTTGGTACAAACAAGCAACCTTACTTGAAAACAGAAACCATAACTTTTAATAGTACATTAAATTACGAACGGATTAACTAACATAGACACGGAGACTGGATGTTATATTAATTTTCAAGTTGGAACAATCCTGTCAGATCATGGATTTCGTCGGACCTCTTTCTCATCAGGTGAAGATCAAGGCAAGGGGCATGCGAAGCAAATACATGGAACTGGCCTAAAGCTTATTGGGACATGATACATTAATAAAGTCAAAATAATACCAAATGATCGAAGATTCACAAAGATAAATCCTGAATAACTCCGAAAATAAACAAAGAAAAATTGAAACTATGAGAACTTTTAAGAAGATATAACGTATAGCAAAAATGAACACGGGTTAAAATATAACAGCACTTTTTAAATGAGCAAATTAACCCGAATGAACTACAAACGCTAACCGGCCAAATTTAAACCACAACGAAAATAAAACAATAAAAAGAGGAACTAAATATATAACAAAGAAATATATGCATGAAAAATTATAATAACTAAGCTACTATCTAAAAAAAGGGAAAAATTGTAGTGTCGGTGTGAACTTGGATAGTACAAAATTGTCGAGGAGGCGTAAAAATCAAGGAGAGAAAGATAGAAAGAGAGAGAGAGAGGAAGAGAGAGAGAGAGGTTTCACTGGGTAAGTTTTAAGGAATTGGACATTTAAGGAGGTTTATTACCACTAACTACTAATCCAAAACAATAATTATTGCCAAAGAAAACTAGATAGCAAAGTTATCATGCTATGATGCAAAGTTATTTTCAAAGTTTGTCGAACGATGTGGCGAATACTAAAAACGCGAGGCGACTTGTGAGACTGCTCAAAGGAAAACCACCGGTTATTGTCACTGAGTGATCACGGATGATGATGTGTGTAGGAAATAACATCAACATCAACAACAAAAAACATTATAATTAGGAGTAGTAGTAGAAGTAGTAGTAGTCGTAGTAGTATTAATAATAATAATTATAATAATAATATTAATAATAATCGTAGTAGCACTTTAAAACTGAAAACAATGAGGGAAATTGAGACCAAATAGAAAACATATAGAAACAGCTAAAAATTTACGATAATTCTTCGGATGAGGAAACTATTCCCTTATTAAGTAAAAAATTAATTTATTTATTTCGAATTTTTTTGGGGGTTGTTTCACAACGTTTTGGCCAACTAATCATCTTACCTTCGTCAAGTGGTAACCGCGATAGGATAGGAACTCCGTATCTCCTAACGGTACCCTCGACAATTACTGCCTTCCATAGTTGCTGCAATCTCACCATGTTTGGGCCAGATTTGGGTAGGATTGAAACCGTTATCTTCAGACAATGCTAACCTGCAACCGTAGGGATCCAATATCTCTATCAACAGCGGCAGTCAAGTTTGGATTTTTTGGTCTTATAAGGGCACATTAATTTATTATCTGATTTTCCATGGTCAGGTCCTTACCGAATGGTATATATATATATATATATATATATATATATATATATATATATATATATATATATATATATATGTATATATATATAATATAATCAATCTACAGATGTACCTCTCCACCGTAATGTATACCGATACTCTATGGCTGACTGGGATAGCTTCCGTACATTCATATGTGATCTCCCTCTCCATTCCATGTTTAAAAAGGATGTGTCCTCTATAGTATCAGATCTGACCGAAGGGTTACTTGTAGGCTTAGGCCAATTCATATCATCCAAAATGTTCCAACAAAAACCTAACAGCCAGCCATGGTTCTCCTCCGAATGTGGTGCTGCCATCGCACAGAGAAATCACTTTTTCCATAGCTACCAACCTAATAGATGCACTGAAACATAAGATGCTTTCAGAACCGCCAGAAACCACTGTAAAAGTGTAATAAAAAATGCAATAGCACTATATGCGCAATCCGTTAAGTCCAAAGTAGCTGAGCAGCGGCTTGGTTCCCACCAGTTCTGACAAATAGCAAATAGGATCTTGAAAAGAAACGTGTGCTCTATCCCAACCATTTATCACTGGACCAGAGGTCATCTCGACAGCATCCGACAAGGCTAAATTATTTGCCAAAATTTGCGGCAAATTCTACCCAGTGTGACGAAGGCCATCAACTCTCCATATTCCCTCCTATAACAGACAACAGGCTATGCAACATACAGATATCTGTGCGTGAGGTCGCCAAGCTAATCAAGAACCTTGCCTCAAGTAAAGCAACTGGTGCCGACGGTATTCCAATTATAGTGTTAACAAAATTACCGCCAGAACTTGCCCCCCATACTTTCCAAACTGTTTAAGCGTTGCCTTAAGGAGAAGTGCTTTCCAACACCCTGGAAAACCTCATCAGTATGCCCTGTATTTAAGAATTAAGGTGATAAGTCATCCCCCTCTCAGTACAGACCAATAAGTCTCCTGTGTGTCATGAGTAAGTTGCTGGAATCCATAATAAATAGAGAAGTAGTCAACCACCTCAGCAGAAATAACCTTCTTAGCGACACGCAATATGGTTTCCGCTCTGCTAGATCTACAGCAGATGTGCTAACGGAAATATCTCATAGGATTAGCGAATCTCTCGACAAAGGCTTCATTTCTAGGACAATTGCTCTCGGCATATCAAAGGCCTTCGATAAGGTTTGGCATAAAAGTCTACTACACAATATTTTCAGCTACGGTATGACTGGAAATGTTTTCTCTATCATTAAGTCATTTCTCTCACATAGGCTCATAAGAGTAGGTGTTGATGGAAAGAAATCAGAGGCCTACAGTATTAATGTTGGAGTCCCTCAGGGGTCCATACTGGGCCCAACTCTCTTCCTGATCTACATTAATGAACTCCCAAAACACATACTAAAATCTTTCGTTGACACCTATGCTGATGGCACCACCATCTATGGCAACACATCAAAGGCCGTAAATAATTATGTTCTCTCTGATTCTCTCTCCTCTGATCTTGAGCGCGTGGTACAGTGGGGAAATAGGTGGCTGGTTATCTTTAATGCATCTAAGACCAACCTCCTATCTCTACATCATAAAGGCTCTGATCGCCATCTGGCATCAAGTTAAATTGATGGCTCTCGTCCAGGGGAGGCCCCAGGATTTGATAAGCTCTTGGGTTTGACATTTACACCTGATCTTAAATGGAACACATACATCAAGTCTGTGGCCAAGGTCGCTGGGAAAATGGTGGGATCCTTCTACCGCTTCAGAAGATATATCACTACTGATGCAATTCTCTATCTATATAAGAGCCAAGTACGTCCAAAGATGGAGTACTGCTTCCACATTTGGGCAGGGGCTGCAAAATACAGCCTGTCCTGCCTTGGCGGAGTACAATATAGACTCCGTGGCTTGGTGGGGGGTGCCCTTTTCTCTACCCTGCAACCTCTTTCCCACAGAAGAGACGTAGCGAGCCTGTCATGTTTCTATCGTTATTACCATGGCAGGTGCTCGTCTGAGCTCCAATCTCTGGTCCCCCCCTCGCTACTCTTTCTCCAAAAACACCCGACTAGCTGAAACCACCGTCAATAATTTTCCCCACTCCCTATCTGTACCTAAATAAAAACGTAGATTCCATGAACAGGGCTTCTTTCGTAGAACTGCACGCCTGTGGAACTCTGTTCCGCTTGCCTGTTTCCCTCCCGACTTCAATCTGAATGCCTTCAAGTCCAACACAAACAAATTCCTGATGAACCGCTCCCCTACGTAATGAAACCTTACCAATTCTCCAATACTATTGCTACACTATCCCTTTAATTACTGTACACACAATAACCCTTATCCCCTAGTGGCCATTGGGTCATGATAATTGTGAACTTCATGTAATATATATATATATATATATATATATATATATATATATATATATATATATATATATATATATATTTAATTGATTGGAATTCATTGTTGAGATGCGTATCATTTATGAATTTATTTATTTCAGTCCCTTATCTTCATCTTTTTTTTTGTACACTAACAACTGTAGATGGCTGTAATTGCTGAGAATGCAGTTAAGGTATTCGGAGTCCATATCCAGTCTCGGTAACCACCTGATGAAGACCACATTATAGTAAGCCGAAACGTCGTGAGACAACAAGTAAAAGATGAGGATAATAGTTCGCAATAAATAAATTAATTAATAATACTCAGCTCAATAATAGATTTAAGTTAATTAAATAATATGTATAATAAACAAAGTTAACCACTTCAATCGAAGTTGCACTAGGACAGAAAACCTTTAAAAGATATAAGATGGAAACTAAGGGAAATGACACGTAACAATATAAATGTACAAACATCGGATGATTTCACCCAAAATAATCGTTTACTGTAACTTGAGATGAAAACACAGAATAATTAGGTCCTGGATATGACCTTAAACTATATCCAGTAGTGAGCTCCCAGCTTGAGTGCTTCGGGGAGTGTAGGGGCACCCTTTAATTGGCATTGCTCCCAGGTCCACTCTGATCCGGAGTCGTAGTACCTGTTAGGGTCCCAACTATGGGTTAAATAGAAACCGACTTGAAAACAACAAATGCATTCTATTAAAAATTTTCCTTCCAAATCTTTGTATTCGGCATTAAATAACCTGAACAGGGTTGATATACCGTAAAACAAAACCAACCAACCCACAGAAACTACAAAAGTATTGATAATAATGTGGTTATCGAAATGATAATTAAGAGGCAAAAACAGCAAAAGTTGTTGCTAGCAAAACATGAATTGTACGAGTATGTTATGGGATTGAAACCTTATTTGCACATGCTATTACAAAAAATAGAGAGGTAAGGAACGTTGAAGAGAATTATTTCACTGAATTTCCAGAAAAGACAAAGAATGATTATAAGCAAACAAATATAATAAAAATCTGTCCAAACGATCGAATAGATATATGGATAGAATACCTGATAGTTAAATGCGTGCCGTTTTTGTATGTTTTTATTAGAAAACCGAAATATATAACTTGTGAATAAAACGATTTATAATCGTATTCCGCCTCAACAATCTATATACGACGGTATTTATAAATTTTCAATAACTATTTTTTCATATAATTATATGTTCATAAGATATTGGCGTAGAATGTATAAATATTAAAAAATAGATAACCGGAAATCGTACAAAATGAAGGAAATCATTTGTTTATACAGTAGTTTGTAATTTACACTATGCGTACCATATATATATATATATATATATATATATATATATATATATATATATATATAAATATATATATATGTGTGTGTGTGTGTACACATGTATATGTATATAAATAATTTTCATAACTTTTCCGTGTTACAGATATGTCTGTGCGTGTGTGTATGTGTGTGTATTTATACATCCGAATATGTGTTTGTTTATAAATAAACATACACATATATGTGCAATTTTATACGTACATATTCTCGCATGTATTTGTGAATGGATACATGTGCACGTATATATATATATATATATATATATATATATATATATATATATAATAAGGGAGTAGTCACCAACAATGTGTATTTTTTAACATTATATTATCTATACATATATAAGCATATATGTATACATATATGTGTATATACATAAACCCATATATGGATACACATCTATATAAACATATATACATATAGACACTACTGCCTATATATACATATATATATATATATATATATATATATATATATATATATGTTCATTGTTTTCATGTAATTACTTTGTCCGCCTTTTCTTGAATTTCTCTTTGAGAAATGTTTGAGATTTCATCAAGTACTTGCACAAAAATAAACTATGTTCATAGAAATTTCAAAAGCTCTTAGCTCGATAATTATGGCGTTATTAAAGTCTTTTGCCTACGGGCGGATTATTAGCACAATTTGCTGTAAAGTATAAAATGCAAAATATTAATATGAAAATGGGATATAAATATCATCCATTTCCATGGAATGCAACAGCAAATGTTTAAGTACGAACATGTAAGCACGCGAGCGTGCACAGTCACACACACACACACACACACACACATATATATATATATATATCTATATATTTTTTATAAAGTAATAGGGTTCGTGTGTTTCTGTCTGTGTGTACAGCTCTCCATCATCAACGAAATATAAAGGAGGTAAGAGGGTAGATCTCTCCGGGTAGAGAAACATTAGAACCCATTTTAGGATGTTTCTGTTATAGGAGATATAAGAATCTTTGCCTAATTTCTTTATATACAAGTCTACAAACCACCCCCGTATCGAATGACTTATGCTCATTTGCATATCACATTATATTAAATCTCTTTAACTAATTACCTCGACCTTATTACATATTGGACATATTCTAATCATTTCAACTGTACTATTTACAAAATCTATTTAACATTTAATTATTTAATATATTTTCATTTAATTTTATATTCGATTTATTTCACTTTACGTATATTATCAAAACAATTCATTTGCGAGGAAAGCTTTGTTTTGGGATTGTATTGAAAATGTAATGGAAATTTCAATTTCGTTCCGTTTTAATCTTTTATATTTTACTTGCCAATATTATTGAAAGAATACAATTCAACTATCGTAATTTTATATAAATAAACAAAAACAAATATTTTAAAATAAAACTTTATTAAAAAAGAAATAATTTTATTTTTAAATGAAAAAAATCAATTTAGTAAAATAATTGTATTAAACACCCCCAGCCTTGTCAGCAAACCTGTAAACCTATAAAAGTTAACATTTCGAATGTAAACAGTGATTTTTCGATTTTGTTAGCGCTTGCCGCAATTAAAGACAATTAAAACGGAACTAACTTTATTTCCATTCTATTTTTTAAACAACCCCCAAAACATAACGCTCTCTTCCAGTTATAGCCAATTTTTTTTTTAATTAAATAAAACAGGTCAAAATAAACAGATAAGCGCATTTTCTTTTACATTTTTCTTACAACCAACGTTGTCATTTTAACCAACTGCAGGATACCGTTACTTTTGTGGGGTTGTTTTGAAAATGGCACGGAGATTATAATTTCGTTCCAATTTAATCTTTCTGGTCGAGCCTATTTCGAAAGCCTGTCTTATCATAGATTTGAACTACAAATAATTTATTACATTTTGATTATTACTATCTTAAGACTTAAAGCTTATATTTATTTCATTTTTCTATTTATATATTGAATTAGTTATTTCCAGTCTTATTTAAACTTAGTGCTTTCTTTAAACCGGATGAACCTTTTATAAAAATATGAGTTTAACGTAAAGAACACGAACAAGGTTTTATTCAACTGAATTTCTTCCAGTTTACTAACAAAATATATAAATTTAAAAGAGATATAAATAATAAAATAAAAAGGTTATGTAATTTAAAAGAAATACACGTACTCACAAAAGCAGAACTTTTTTTACACATTTTTTTCTTTAAAACCATAACAATGAGACTAACAATTACCTAGATCTTAGTAATTATTTGTTTTAATAGAACTGTTTTAATTGTACTGTTTACTTAGTTAACCTAAGTTGGTATTACATTTATTTTACATTTACTTTTTTTTTTTAATTATTACTTTTAGACTGTGACGTTTACACCCGGAAGTAATGAGTCACACGTAGGTCGCTTTTATTCATTCCTTTTGGTCAAGATCAAAGTGTAGTATCTGTTCTTCAGATGCTGCAGTGCTGCACTTCATTTTCTTGTTCTCTCTCGGTGGAGGAGAAATCCTTCACGACTGAGACAATTTTTATTTTTGTACCTTTTCTCCACGTAAAAAAACGACCCTGGTGTCTAACTCTGTCCCGTGGGGAGGCATAGTAAATAGGTACAATATAATTGTTTATAATTGTACTATTCAGAAATATTATTTATAGTTCGTCCATTTCAGTTAGTATACATTTCCTTTACGCTTAATTAATTTACAATCATTAATATCGTTAAACAATTCCGTTTAAAACCGAAATTATGCCACATAAACGAAGTAGAAACGAAAGTGAGGAAGAAAGAATGGAAAGATTGGAAGCTAATAGACTAAGAGTTGCTGCAGTTCGCTCCAATGAAAACAATCCAGATAGAGAAAGACGTCTAGAACTTAACAGGATACGTCAAAGAGAAAGGAGAGCAAGACTGTCAGATTTGGAAAGAGAAACCCAACGTGAAGCTGACAGAACTAGACATGCTGTAAGGCGGTTAAATTCATCACAAGATGAAATTCAAGAAAGGCAAAGATATGCACTGGAAAGAGAAGCAATATTACGATCGAATGAATTATATGAGGTAAGTAGACGTACACAAGGTCAGTTGAGAGTGGCTCAACGACATCAGAATGAATCGGAAACCCAACGAAGCTTTCGCCTATACCAAGGGCAACAACGAGAGGCTGCATGGAGAGAGAGTATGACTTTGCCCCAGCAATTGACAGAAAACGAGGCAGCTAGACAACGAATGACTGCTTTGAGACACCATGAAATAGAACACTGCAATAGAAAAGGATTGCTCCACAACAAAAATGACTCTCTCACTACAGCTGATATAGGAAAACTGGACAAAGTATGTCAACATTGCTCAGCTGTAAAATTTAAAGGAGAACCCCCTGGTTGTTGTTGTTCTTCTGGCAAAGTTGTGCTTGATAGCTTTCCACCACTGCCTCAGTTGCTTCAAGATTTGCTCTCCGGCAATGGTCCCATCTCTAAAGATTTTCTGCAAAATCTACGCAGTTATAACAATTGTTTTGCAATGACATCATTTGGTCACAAAATTGTGGCAGTACATGGGTGGAATCCTTCTTTTAGAATTCGAGGCCAGGTTTGCCACCAGATTGGGAGTCTTTTACCACCTGAAGATGAAACAGCAAAGTTTATTCAAGTCTACTTCTTGGATAGTCTGGAAGAGGAACTACATAATCGGGGACGTGACAGTAGACTCAATAGAGACATTCTCCAAAGTCTGACTGAATTTTTACATGAGAACAACAGCTTCATTTGTCAGCTGAAAACAACAAAGGAGAGGATTGAAGAAGAACACTTGGTAGAACATAAAGTTGTCATAAGGGAAGACCGAAGGCCGCAAGAAGAGCATCCACGGCGATTCAATGCTCCAACAACAACGTATGAGATTGGAATATTAATGGAGAATGAACCAACAGCTAACCGGGATATTGTCTTGCGTTTTAGAAATGATACATTAAAATGGATCTCCGAACTACATCCCCTCTACGATACTTTAATGTACCCGTTAATGTACCCCTATGGTTCTCCATCTTACAACATCTACATGAAGGCATCCAATGGGCGAAAAGTTACCCAACAGCAATTTTATTCGTACCATTTAATGACTCGGCCTGGAAACTATTTTCTCTGGTACCGAAGGCTATTTCAACAATGGCTGGTGGATGTGTACTGCAAGATTGAAACAGAACGTTTACAGTTCCTGAGGCGTGAGCAACAGACCCTGAGAGCTGACAATTATAGCAACTTGAGAGATTCAATTCTTAGGGAGGATGGGAATCCAGAACAGTTTGGTCAACGAGTTGTTCTTCCGGCAACTTATACAGGAGGCCCTCGATACATGTTTGAGCGTCAAAGTGATGCCATGGCATATGTTCGGCGAATGGGCCGAGCCGACCTCTTCATCACGTTCACAACAAATCCAAAGTGGACAGAAATTACAGAAAATTGTCTTCAAGGGCAAGACCCTCAGGATCGTCCAGATATTGTTGCCAGGGTTTTCAGGCAGAACCTAAAAAAGTTACTTGAATTTATTAAAAAGGGAGGATTTGGCAGGTTGAGGGCTTTCCTGTACAGTATTGAATATCAAAAAAGAGGACTGCCGCATGCACACATCCTCACCTGGCAGGCCCCAGAGGACAAACTTCTACCAGAAAAAATGGATCTCTGCATATCTGCAGAGATCCCTGACAAAGAGGAAGATCCTGATCTTCATGCTAAAGTGATGGCACATATGGTGCATGGACCTTGTGGACCATTTAATCCAAAGTGTCCATGTACGATTGACAACAAATGTTCCAAAAAATACCCAAAAGAATTTCTTCAGTGTACCGAGCAAGGCCAAGACTCTTACCCCAAGTACAGGCGAAGAAAACCAGAAGATGGAGGCCAGACTGGTACAATAAGGATGAAGAGAAATGGTCGGTATGTTAATCAAGAAATAACAAACCAGTGGATTGTTCCGTACAACAAGGTCCTCCTTCAGCAGTTCAACGCTCACATTAACGTAGAAATTTGCAGCTCGATCCAAAGCATCAAATATGTCCTCAAATACGTGAATAAAGGATGTGATCAAGCAGTGTTTGAACTACAAAGAACTGATGGAGCAGCTAACCAACAAGGCCAAGTACAAAGTCACATTGTGGATGAGATCCAGCAGTTCCAGAATGCAAGGTATGTCGGCAGTTCAGAGGCGGCCTGGAGGATATTGGAACATCCCATCCATGAACATTTCCCCCCAATTGTACAACTTTCTGTTCATCTTGAAAATGGGCAGCATGTCATGTTCTCAGCTGATAGTGCTCTGGAACGAGCCCAAGGTCCACCGCCTGCCACAACTTTGACACCATTTTTTCAACTCTGCCATGAGGATGACTTTGCAAGGGGTCTCAAATACGTAGAAGTCCCTGAGTTTTACACTTGGAACAAATCGACAAAGAAATGGATGAGAAGAATGCGTGGGGTACAAGTTGAAGGTACTGAAAATGATGATGTATGGAAGGCACCATGCATTGGGAGAATCTACACGATTAGTCCAAAAGCAGGGGAGTGTTATTTCTTACGCTTGTTGCTCAATGAGGTTGCTGGTCCAACTTCATTTCAAAATTTGCGAGCATACAATGGTCAGGTGTTTGAAACATACAGAGCAGCGTGCCTTGCTCGAGGCCTTCTAGAAAATGACCATCACTTGCATCAAGCAGTAGGAGAGGCAAGTGCCACTCAATCACCTTCAAATTTGCGAAGCCTATTTGTGATAATTTTAACAGCCTGTGAGCCAAGAAATCCTCTTGAGATCTGGATGGCTTTTCGTGATGTAATATCTGAAGACATTCTTCACAGATACAGGCAAGAAGTTAACAATCCAGAAGCAGATTTTAATGAGGACATCTACAATAAAACTCTTTGTCTAATTGAAGAAAAAGTTCTCCTTATGTGCGGTCAACCATTGGCAAGCTATGGATTACCTGCACCAACGCAAGGGAGAGATGAAAGACTCGCGAGAGAGTATCAACGTGAAGTTACTTATAATCTTGAAGAACTTTCCCTACAAGCAAAAAATATGCAAGAAAAACTGACCGATTCTCAAAGAGAAGTTTACAATTCATTCATGGCAATGTTGGAAGCACAAGGTGAAATGAACAAAAACATGATGTTTCTTGATGCTCCAGGTGGTACGGGCAAGACTTTTGTAATCAATTTGATCCTTGCAAAGATTAGATCCATGAGAAATATTGTGCTTGCAACAGCATCCAGTGGCATTGCTGCTACTCTACTACAAGGTGGCCGCACTCTTCACAGCACTTTTAAAGTACCCTTGGATACTCATCGAATGGATCAGCCAGTTTGCAAAATTACTGGTAACTCAGCCTTGGCAAATGTAATTAGAGACACCTCTGCAATCATTGTAGACGAAGCCCCAATGACGCACAAGAGTGCTTATGAAGCAATTGACCGAACACTGCAAGACATCACAGGAAACAAGAATCCCATGGGTGGCATTCCAACCTTATTTTGCGGTGATTTCCGTCAAATCCTCCCAGTGGTTAAAAATGGCACAAGGGCTAACATTGTCAATGCAAGTTTGAAACAATCCTATCTCTGGAGGCACGTTATAGTGAAGAGACTGACTACTAATATGAGAGCCTATATCTCTGATAACACAGCTACAGCAGACTTCTCAAAATTGCTTCTCCAAATCGGTAATGGTCAGTTTCCTATCACTTCTTCACCTGACACAATTAAGATTCCAACTGCGCTTGGTAAATGTGTCGGTAATCAGAAGCAACTGAAAGACAAAGTGTACCCAGACCTGCAAAACAATGGAAAATCACCGGAAAATCACATTGGCTTGCTGAGAGGACTATTATTTCGCCATTAAACAGCAATGTGAATCATTTGAATAATTCAAAAATGAATGAATTTCCAGGAAACACAAAGCAATACAAGTCAGTTGATTCGGCTACTAATGAATATGAAGCTGTTCACTACCCTGTGGAGTTTTTAAACTCCTTGGAGATATCTGGAATGCCTCCACACATTTTAAATCTCAAAATTGGATCGCCAATCATGATTCTTCGATCCTTGGAACCGCCAAAAACAACAAACGGAACCAGATGTGTTATCACCAGATTGCACACCAATGTACTTGAGGCCACCATTTCCTGTGGTCCCTACAAAGGCGAAACCGTTCTACTGCCAAGGATCCCCTTAGTTCCATCGGACTCAGAACTTCCATTTAAATTCCGGAGACTCCAATTTCCTGTGAAGGTGTGTTTTGCAATGAGCATAAACAAAAGTCAAGGTCAGACATTTAACACCATTGGCGTAGACTTGACATCAGACTGCTTCAGTCACGGTATGTTCTACGTCTCCATCAGCCGGACAGGAAGTTCAGAAAAACTCTACATTCTGGCTCCAAATCAAAGCAGCAGAAATGTAGTTTACCCTGAGGCTCTTCAGTGAAAAGTTCGAGAAATGGATATGAGGAAAAACTGACATGATCTGATTGTGGTAAGTTTTTAGTATTGAATGTGCAAGATAAAATTTAAGCAAGAGTTGAAAATTACTTCAATGAAAAATTTACTATGTAACATCAAGTAACCTTCCTTTTTGATGAAAATGTTTTGTGAAGTTCCTGATTGAATTTCAGTCACTACAAGAGGTAGTTAAAATGTTAATCACCTTATGCAATCGTTGCTCTTACAACATCAACTTACTGGAAAGGTGCCCACAGATTTTGGTACCCGAGTGCGCAACAAAGCTCCGTGCGAAGCACGGGTATCTTTGCTAGTATATGTATATATATATATATATATATATATATATATATAAAAGAGCAACAAATAGTTAATAAAACATGTTAAAAACACTTTGAAAAAGAGTTAAAAAATATTTAATGTGAAAAGGAAACACTAAATAGGTGGATAGTCCTTAATCCGCGGAATTTTGAAGAATAACTTCAAATAAGGGTAGGATTTAGCAAAATGCGGGATCGTATTTTGCTTGGAAAAGTATTTGATGAAACTACAATAAGTCAAAGATCTTATTTTATATATATTTATGTATGTATATATATATATATACACATATACATACATATATATATATATATATAACTACTTAATTTGCTCACATAAAATAATTATACGAAAGAATAAATTTATGCGTAAACTTTACGTATTTACTTCAAAAGTGTTCAATACGTAGGTAGAGCTAGTTAGTAAGTTATAAAATATATATGGCGATTAAGCTACACCGAATATTCTGCGTGATATCCACTCTAGAACTCTTCAGGCTTATGCGCATATATAGTAGTGGTGAGACTATTTAAAAATATTGCGGTTCTCGATACAAGTACTGATTTCGATTCTTTACATTTAATTGAATATTCGGTGCTTGATCAAAATGTACAAGTCTTTGTACCCCCTAACTACTGTGATGTCCGTATATATCTTGCAAAACGTAAAAAAGACACTTGCAGGAGAGGAGTATATTACTAGAATATATATTTTTCAATATTCTCCTTGAGTGTTTCTCTTTGAAATTCATAAAAAATTGTGAGACAGGCTGTGTTTTTTTTTTAAAGCAAACAACATTTTCATTTGTTCCTCGTTATGACATTTGAAATGTTCATTAAAAATAATCGACGACTGGATGCCAAATAATTAAAAAAAAATTTAGAAATAGAATAGTAAGCAAAACACATGGTAAGAATTAATTTATCTTCTCTTCTTCTCTTCTATCTTTTTCTTCTATCTTTTCTTCTATTCTTCTATCTATCTTTTCTATCTATCTATCTATCTATCTTCTATATCTTCTTCTTCTATCTTCTTCTATTCTATATAAATAAAATGAACTCATTTTTTCCCGTAGGATTTTGACCTTAATAGGATTAAAAATCAAGATAGTTCATGCAAATATAATATGCACAAACGGCAGAACAATATCTGAGGTGTGTTATAGGCTTATTATTTCTCAAATTCTTCGATAATCTTAGATTTCTATACTTTTTCTGCTGAGAAGTCACGGCCAAAATCGGTTAAGATCAATGGAAGTGGTAAAATATTTTCTCTCTAATAAATTCCTCCTCCCCCTGCCACCACTTAACACCGTTTGGGGATCGTCCACAAGGAACAGTTGAGAAGAGAACACCGGTTTGGCTTCGTAGTTCTTTCATGTGAAGTTATTTAAAATCACTAAACTAAGCTGCAGTGCTCTGTGGCGTAGTGGTTAGCGTGCTGGACAATTCACATTATATTTTCACGTTCGCGCCGACCTACCGTAGTCGTTTTTTTTTCCTAAACAACTGGAATGGTCTTTTCTTGGTGGCCTAACTGTTAACGTTGCAGATGTTTTTGTTTTTTTCACACTTTATTCTCCTACTTTTGCTGATGACTCCAGGTTTGATCCTTCCTACTTACCTACCATAACATTTTTTAAAACTCCTCCCCGTCCCGGAAACAAACACTCGGGCAACGCCGGGTACCCCCGCTAGTACATATTAATTTTGCTATTTATGAAAACTATTTTTAATATTTTGACAAGCACTTATTTACAATTCTCTACGTCCCCTCTATAAACCAATGTTTATGATGTGTCACGTTATTTGAAGATATGATCGGATATTGTATCGATGTGTATATCTATTAAAAGAGAAACAAAATACAAATAATAATAATAATAATAATAATAATAATAATAATAATAATAATAATAATAATAGGATTACCAACGTAATAGAAAATGCAATGAAAACATGGAGACTGGAATTGACAGCTGATGGACAACACATAACAGAAATGCACATACAAGGAAGCATCTTCCATGAGACTCGCTATCACCAATGCTGTTCATCATAGCAATTATGCCCTTGAACAGTATTCTGAGAAAGTGCTAAGCCGTATACAAGTTCTCCAATACAGAGGATAAAATGATCCACGTGATGTACACGGACGATCTGAAACTTTTTGCAAGGACCGAAAAGGAGCTAGAGACACTAATTAACACTACCAGAATCTTCAGCCAAGATATCCAAATCGAATTTGGAATAGAAAAGTGCGCACAACTAGTTATCAGAAAAGAAAAACTGTAAACGACAGAACGCATGGAATAACCCAACCAAACAGAAAGGAGGGCACTAGGGAAACAAGACGGCTAGAAATACTTGGGAATTCTGGAAGCGGACACCATCACAGCAACAGAAATGAAAGTGAAAGTTGGAAAGGAATACCTCAGGAGAACAAGAACACTCCTGGAAACGAAATTATATAGTAGAAACCTAATAAAAGGTATTAATACATGGGCAGTATCACTAGTACGATACTCTGATCCGTTTATAGGGTGGACAAAAGAAGAACTGAGACAACTCGACCAGAAAACCAGGAAACTCACGACTATACATAATGCACTACACCCAAAGGACGATATTGAGAGACTCTACGTGAAAAGGAAATACGGTAGGAGGGGACTGATCTCTATAGAAGACTGTGTGAAGGACACGAAAAAAGAACTAGAAAAATACATAATGCAAAACACTGAACTGATAATTATGGCAGCAAGAGACACTGAAAAAAACCCCCAGAAAACAAGGAGACAAACGACAAAACTAGAAAAGAGAAATGGGAAAAGAAACAACTCCACGGAAGATTCATAAGAATGACAAAAGATGAGAATAACGAAAACACATGGACATGGATGCGAAAAGGACATATAAACCGAGAAACTGAATCTCTAATAACTGCAGCACAAGATGACTCGATAAGAACCAACCATAATAAAGCAAAGATCGACAAAACACAAGAAAACAGCAAATGCAGACTCTTTGGACAAAGAGACGAAACAATAAACCATATAGTAAGCGAATGCAGCAAACTTGCCCAAAAGGAATACAAAAAAGGCATGACCAAGTGGGGAGGGGTGTACACTGGGAATTGTGTAAATGACTGCATTTTGAGCGTAGAGACAAACGGTACAACCATTAACCTCCAACAGCACTCAAAACGAGAACCACACAATTCTATGGGACATGGGCATACAGACGGACAAACCCATCCAAGCAAGAAGACCATATATCGTAATAATTAATAAGAAAGAAAAATCCTGTCTTATCGTGGACTTTGCAGTCCCAACTGATCATAGGGTGAGTATGAAAGAAAAGGAGAAACGAAGCAAATACACAGAGGTAGCCAGAAAGTTAAAAGGGATTTGGATGATGAAGAAAGTCCAAATAGTACCGATAATAGTAGGAGCACTAGGAACAATTCCGAAAAGCTTCGAAAAAAGAATGTCAGAAATTGGAATCAGAGGAATAACTGCAAAAGTACAACGACTAACGATAATGAAAACGACTGAAATATTAAGGAAACCCCTTGAATGCTGAGAATAATACAAGACAATATAACGAATAAGCGTTACAGGGAATGAAGAACACCGAAGCTGAATATCTACAAGTTCTACACCCCCGTCATTCACTCCCCCCATTGTTTCATCACCGACCCCCCCCTAAAAATTGATACCAAAGGCCGAGATGGGTCAATACGGACTGAAAGACCGAGGAGCGAGCGCCAACCAGACCTCGGCTGGACAAGTGAAAAGAGAACTGGGACCTTGGGGAGGCTGAGTGCTTCTCAAATTCCAGCATAAACCAATAGCCACTACCAGCGAGAAATCAATGTAAGCGGTTGTTGCGATGATGCAAATTCATTTGCAAATGCTATCGAAGGAGGTGGAGAGGTCTTGACGTCTGGGGAGACTTGTTGTCACTCAGCTTCCAGAGAATACCACAGGTTTCGAATCAGATCGTTTGTTGACTCGTGTGAAAGCTCCATGTGAGCCAATAATCAGGGAGAGGATGAACAAGAAACATGAAGAACTGGACCAAAAAATAAAAGCAAAGGAAGCGAGATTGAGACGATATAGATATACATCTGAACAATGCAAACAAAACAGAGCATTTGAAATCCAGGAACGTCAATTCTACCAAAATGTGAGCGAAGGAAAAACAAAAATAGAACAACCAAATCCGACAGAGACAAATCTCTACTGGAGTAAAATATGGGATGAGCGACGAGATCACAATAGAAATGCCGAATTGCTGAAAGACATGAAAGAACTTACAACAAATAGAAGAAGGAACAGTGAATGAAATCTGCAAGGAACCCCTACAGAAAACCATAGGAAAAATAGCAAACTGCAGACCACCAGGGCACGACGGGATACATGCATACTGGTTCAAAAATAAACAAGCTTACACGGAAGGCTAGTCCAAAACCCGAGAAGATGTATACAGGAAGCAAGCGAACCAGGCTGGATGACAAAAGGTAGAACCACACTTCTACAGAAGGACACGGAGAAAGGAACCGTCCCTAGCAACTATAGGCCAATCACGTGCTTACCCACTATGTGGAAGATACTGAGGGAACAAATCTACCACTCCCTGAATAACCGTGGAGTCATCCTCGAGGAGCAGAGCGATGCCAAAAAGGAAAAAGACGAACACATGACTTGCTATATATAGATCAAAAGATCCTAAAGGAGGTAAAAAGAAGGAGAAAGAATTTAATCATGGCACGGATCGACTACAACAAAGCGACAGGATCCCCCAAGCATGGATAATAGAATGCCTTAAAATGTATAAAATACCAAGCAGTATCACCGACGTAATAGAAAAATGCAATGAAAACATGGAGACTAGAATTGACAGCTGATGGACAACGTATAACAGACATTAAGATACAAAGAGACATCTTCCAAGGAGACTCACTTTCACCACTACTGTTCATCATAGCCATTATGCCGTTGAACATTATTCTGAGAAAGTGCCAAGCCGGATACAAGTTCTCCAACACGGAGGATAAAATGATCCACGTGATGTACATGGACGATCTGAAACTTTTTGTAAGGACTGAAAAGGACCTAGAGGCACTGATTCACACTACCAGATTCTTCAGCCAAGATATCCAAATCGAATTTGGAATGGAAATGTGTGCACAACTAGTTATAAGAAAGGGAAAACTGTAAACGACAGAAGGCATAGAATTACCCAACTAAACAGAAATGAGGGCACCAGTTGAACAAGACGACTATAAATACTTGGGAATTCTGGAAGCGGACACAATCAGAGTAACAGAAATGAAAGAGAAAATTGTAAAGGGATATCTCATGAGAACAAGAAAACTCCTGGAAACGAAATTATATAGAACATTATAAAAGGTATTAATACATGGCCAGTATATACTCTGGAGCGTTTATAGGGTTGATAAAAGAAGAACTGAGATAACTCGACCAGAAAACCAGGAAACTCATGACGATGCATAATGCGCTACACCCAAAATACGCTATTGACAGACACTACGTGAAAATGAAAGACGGCGGGAGAGGACTGATCTGTATAGAAGACTGTGTGAAGGGCACGACAAAAGAACTAGAAAAATACATAATGCAAAACACTGAAAGGATAATTATGGCATCGAGAGACACCGAAAAAACCCCAGAAACCATAGAGACAGTTGACAAAACGAGAAAAGAGAAATGGGAAAAGAAACAACTCCACGAAAGATTTATAAGAATGTAAAAGATAAGAATAACGAAAACACCTGGGCATGGATGTGAAAGGACATAAAAACCGAGAAACTGAATCTCTAATAACTGCATCACAAGATAACTCGATAAGAACCAACACTATCAAAGCAAGGATCGATAAAATACAAGAAAACAGCAAATATATAGCAAATTTGGACAAAGAGACGAAACGATAAACCATATAGTAAGTGAATGCAGCAACCTAGCCCAGAAGGAATACAAAAACAGGCATGACCAAATGGGGAGGGCGGTGCACTGGGAATTGTGCAAACGAATGCGTTTTGGGCGTTTTGGGCGTTTTGGGCGTACAGACAAATGGTACAATCAAAAACCCGCAACAGCACTCAAAAAGGAGAACCACAAAATTCTATTCGACCTGGACATACAGACGGACAAGCCCATCCAAGCAAGAAGACCCGATGTCGTAATAGTTAACAAGAAATAAAACTCCTGTCAAATCGTAGACTTTGCAGTCCCAGCTAACCACAGGGTGAACATGAAAGAAAAGGAGAAACAAAGCAAATACACAGAGCTAGTCAGAGAGTTAAAAGGGATTTGGATGATGAAGAAAATCAAAATAGTACCGATAACAGTAAGAGCACGAGGAACAATTCCGAAAAGCTTCGAAAAAAGTGGAATCAGAGGATTCACTGCAAATGTACAACGACTAACGATAATAAAAGCGACTGAAATATTAAGACGCACCCTTGAATGCGGAGAACAATTCAAGACAATAAAACGAATAAGCGTTACAGGGAATGAAGAACACCGAAACTGCATATCTACAAGTTCAACACCCCACCATGCATTCCCCCATTGTCTCATCACGGTTCCTCCCAATAGAAAAGTGATACCAAAGTGCCGAGAATGGTCAAGAATGACTGAAAGACCGAGGACAGAGCACTGGCCAGACACCGCTGGGCCAATGCAAAGAGAACTGTGACCTTGGGCAAGCTAGGTTCCACTCAAATTCCAGTATAAACCAATGGCCACTGCCAGCGAGAAATCAATGGTAAGCGGTTGTTTCGATGATGCGAATTCATTTGCAAATGCTACCGAAAGACGAGGAGAGAGCCGGACGTCTGATGAGACTTGTTGTCACTCGGCTTCCGGAGAACACCACAGGTTTCGAATCAGATCGTTTGTTGACTTGTGTGAAAGCCCCATGTGAGCCAATAATTATTGTAAGTCAATAATAATTTTGAGTGCTATTTTTATTAGCACTACCACAAATGCCACATGGACTGAGAGAGAGACGATGATGAAATACCAACCCGGGAATAATGGACCGAAGATCAGGCATATATTATTTAAGGACGATCTGAAATTGTTGAATAAACAGAAAAGGAAATTGAATCCCCGCCAAAATCTTCAGTAGAATAGAATGAAAACATAAATGTGGAGTTTGAAATTTCTAAATGTGTAGTAGTTAGTCTTAAACAAAGGAAGATGAAAGACAGCATTTTTACCAATTGGTGATAAGTAAAGGTGGGAAGATCCTTATACAGAAGACTAAAATACGAAGGGGTGTTTGAACTTAATACGATGCTTTGCGATGAGTTAACAGAGAATAGGGAAGCTGTACATATGAGGACACTCACGCAGCACATATTCTTTACAATTAATGCACTGTGATCCTTGCAAACACACACGTGTGCTCATAGACATACATATCTACACACACAGACTCGCACACACACACGCGCACACACACACGCACATATATATATATATATATATAATTGAATATACATTCATATTTCTTTTAACAAGAGTGAAAATACCTGTTATATACACATTTACATATAAAGGCACACGTATACACACATACATATGATGCATGTACACACACATATATATAATCATATTCAACTCCTAATTTATATATATATATATATATTCATACTCGCACACAAATATATATATATATATATATATACATATATATATATATATATATATATATATATATATATATATATAGATAGATAGATAGATAGATAGATAGATAGATGTATTCATATAAAACTCAAAATATACCTAAACCGACATTTGAATGCATTAAAAGAACTCACAATCTTTCTATCCTTTTCGGATGAAAGATAATGTAAGATTATGCTTCTAATTTATAATTTAAACGAACTCGCAAGTCACATTCTCTGGTTACATATCTTTATTTTCTTCTTCAGTAATTCTTGTTTATATATTTTCTGTTCTTATATAACATATTGATTAGTTTCCAAACTCTGATGCAGATAATAATCTCGGAACAATTAACGAACTCATGGCTTTAAGACTAATTAACTATATCGATAAAGCATAATTAAAATAAAAAGAACAATCATACGTGAAAATATTTCTGAAAACTGCACTGAACTACATTGGTTATGCAATACAACGCTATTGGCAATGTACACATATCCCGAATATATATATATATATATATATATATATATATATATATATATATATATATATATATAATATAATATCCTGCTAGTAGACAATATATATATATATATATATATATATATATATATATATATATATATATATATATATATATATTCTCTACTAGCAGGAGCTGTTACCGGGCGTTTCCCGATGGAAGCATACCCCTCCTTCGCGTTTTAAAGTAAAAATCGGTTGTGTGTTCCGCCCCCCCAGCCTCCTCATGTTAAAAACTTTTTTCGATATAGCCCCTATAAAGTCTCTATGGTAAGAACAGCTGTCGTAATAGACATTCACAACCTTTGCAAGACAATTACAGTGCAGAATGAACGTATATATATATATATTGGAATTTCCCTTTCTGCGCCCAAATGTAAACAACGCTGTCTTAATGAGTCTACTGGATAACTAATAAAGCTTGGCTATTTCTAAGGAAAGTTAGGAGGTGGGTCCAATGTCCTTTACAAAAACAAAATATTGTAGAAACCGAAATATGGAAGGGATGGGGGGGAACAAAGAAAATCAAATGCCCTCCCTTCCCAAAAATAGGTTCCCGTAACTTTACTATGCATTATTTACCTTCCTCTTCTCTAAAAAGGAACCCTGGGCGGACGTTATCAATCCTCCCGCCCCCAAAGTGCATAACGTGAAAATGTTTTTTTCCTACACGTAGTTTCTTAGTAGTGGACAATGTTTGTTATTTTCGGAGTATATAAGGAAGCACACTTATTCATTGTTGAGAGTTACTTTCTAATTACCCTACATAAGCAACAGTGTTCTTCATTTATGAAACATTTCAAGTTCGTCAAACATTAGAGACACAAATTACGCACGCGCGTCATTCTCTGTTGAACAAGGGGATTAGACGCAATTTCGACGGAACCCTTTATTTATTTCCGTTAGCCATGTTTCGATACTGGTTTTAAGTAATTCGCAATTGGATTTTTCGACGATATACACCTTAAGAAGGTCGGAGATTACATCGATCAAAAGGTTGTGAAAATAGCTCTGAAGATGAGAATAGTAGTCCAAAGATTAAAAGTAATACGAATAATCAATCCCTAACCTAAAAAATTCAGAAAAGCAATGACACATTTTTGTTTGTTTGTGTGCAATTACCGTGTACAATCGTTGTGCATTCATGTATTCCACTGGTTGAGTTTTCATAAACATTCGTACGGTCTGGTACGTTATATATATATATATATATATATATATATATATATATATATATATATATATATATATATACATATATATATATATATATATATACATAAAAGTAAAATTGTCTATGTGTACATTTCCCTACTAAACTACTCCGTCAATTGTCAGTCTATTGACCCGAAATTTGAGATAAGTGTTATTGAGATTTAGGAAAAAAAATTAATTTGTATTCGGACAAAAATGTTGCTGTCAAGGGGCTGAAATTCAACGATTTGACCTTCGAAACACTAACGAACTCCTCCGCAGATTTTGGGTCTTAACACTTGAAGTTTTAGATGTAGGTTCCTTGGACAACTTTTTAATTCGATTTGGACCCAAAACAATAAATGTTAAGTGACAAAAATTGGGCTCTGTAGACTAAAATTTGACCGAGTACTTTGGTAGGGAAATGTACACAGACAGACGCACGCCACACAGACGCACACTCACCCACACACAGACAATTTCATATTTATAGATTTATAAATACATATATATATATATGTATATATGTGTATATATATATATATATATATATATATATATATATATATAAACAAAATCAAGCGGTTAAGATGAAGTTTATAAGCAAACATCGTCTGTAAACTTCTACCTAATATAAATAATACTGTTTCTATATTAATATACCTATCCAACTAAATGAAAAATGCCAATACAAACACTATAAGGAGTACAGCTTGTGATAAAAGGAAAACATCAGGAGTGTAAATTAAAATTTACAAGTAAATGTGTTATTCGACAGAATACTCCCGAAAACAGTTGTAAATCCTTATTCCATTGCGTTTCAAAGTATTTTATTCTTCTCTTCAGAGGAAAGAATGAAATTAACATTTAATGTTATAATCCAGCAAATTTTATTTTCTATTATATCTAAACTCCAATGATTTTTTATGCTGGCAAGTT
>NC_136523.1:55158786-55186286 GCF_053919585.1 Euprymna scolopes | reverse complement strand
ATTGTTGTCACTTTATACACACATTTTTACACATGATTAAACATTTAGACCCGACAGAGTATAGACTTTGCTAGCGAATACATAAAGAAATGAAATAAAACAGAATTTCAATACACTGTTTCAGGTCTTCATAATATACTTTCATTTCATTTCTCCAGCTACGCGTGTCTTCTCATTACTACTGTGATACCAACTAAGTCTCTGACGTGATCCTAAACCTGATCCTTCCTCGATCAGGGCACACGATCCTATTATAGTTTTTTTCTTAATTTTCTTTCTCGCATAGAGGTCAATTTGCACACAACTGTCATACGCGCGCCCGCCCTCTGTTAGATTATTGTATCCTTTACTATACCCACCGATTTAAGAGTTTAACCGACGTTTGTGCCATAAAGCTTTATTCGAAACACAAGTAACCCCGGTACTTTCTTATACTTAAACGTGGAATACAGTTTTACTGGCTTAATATGTGCTCTTGGCTTCGTTATTTCTATGTAGTAGATTTTGATTAATCATACATTTTGGTGGTTTTATGTATGTATTCCTAAGTGTTTATGAAAACATTTCATTATTTTAAATTGGTTTTGGAAATTTTCGACGTCGGAAGTTGGCATTGTTTTAAATTATTCCTAATTTTCTAAAGAGAACTCCATTAGTTACATAAAGAGCCTTTACAACTAAGCCATTTTAATTGGTATTTCATTTGCATTATCAAATTCAAATCTATTTGTTTCGCATAATGTTGGAAATATATGCATTAATTAAAAAGATATGATTAGTGCAAATCATAACGCAGTTCGTCTAAAAAAGTTCCTTTAATATTTATTAAAATTGTCAAAAAAGTTGTATATTCTTTTTGTGCTTTTATCTCTCATTAATAAAAATATAATTCCTCTTATATTCCCTCTTTCTTTTATTACCATAATCATACGAATTAAACAAAATGAATATATATGAGGAATATGTATGGAAAATGTATGGGGGAATATATATATATATATATATATATATATATATATATATATATATATATATATATATATATATATATATATATTAGTGTTTGTAGGACAAATCGGGATCAAAATCGGGAATAGGAAAAATCGGAATTTTTGGGGATATTGGAATCGGTATAGAATTCGGGAAAGTTTTAGACCATTTTTCGATGCTAAAACCGATTCTTTTAATTTATATTTTATTTGAGTTTGCTTTTTTTATAAAACATTTTCAACTGAATTAAACAAATCAAACAAAATGCATATGTAGGGATTACGTATGAGGTATATATATGTATATATATATATATATATATATATATATATATATATGTGTGTGTGTGTGTGTGTGTGTGTGTGGGTGGGTGTGGGTGTGTATATTAGCGTTAAGACGATTAATTGATATCAGGAATACGAAAAATCGGAGCTTTTGGGGATATTGGAATCAGTATAGAATTCGGGAAAATTTTAGACCATTTTTCGATGCTAAAACCGATTCTTTTAATTTATATTTTATTTGAGTTTGTTTTTTATATAAAACATTTTCTACTGAATTAAACAAATCAAACAAAATGAATATGTATGGGGATTACGTATGAGGAATATATATATATATATATATATATATATA
The DNA here is from genome assembly GCF_053919585.1 of Euprymna scolopes. Taxonomy (NCBI): domain Eukaryota; kingdom Metazoa; phylum Mollusca; class Cephalopoda; order Sepiida; family Sepiolidae; genus Euprymna; species Euprymna scolopes. Next base: position 55,184,660 of record NC_136523.1, on the reverse strand, counting down.
TATATATATATGTGTGTGTGTGTGTGTGTGTGTGTGTGTGTGTGTGTGTGTGTGTGTGTGTGTTTGTGTGTGTATATTAGCGTTAAGACGATTAATTGATATCAGGAATACGAAAAATCGGAGCTTTTGGGGATATTGGAATCGGGAAAATTTTAGCCTATTTTTCGATGCTAAAACCGATTCTTTTCATTGTCTATTTTATTTAAGTTTGTTTTTTTCTATAAAACGTCTTTCAGTGCTTATACGAATAGGAAAATAAAAAAAAAATATTCATAGATTTGAACTTCCGGTAAGACTAAAATTTCTAGATGATCCTTTCACAAGTGTTGTTTTTATGTTGAGAAATCGTACGCACATCTCTGATGTTTCCTTACAGGAATTGGGACAAAATGACAATTTTATAATAAAATATTCAGACATTTATAAAAGAATCGCACTCGGTAATTGTATCAGAGTAGAGAATTTAGTAAGGAATGTGTAATTGTATCGGAATTGAGAAAAAGTTCCGTATCCTCTATTGGTATAAAACTTACGACAACAGATATAATTTAACAATGGATATGTAACGAAAGGGGCAAGTAAATGTAGTCTGGAGTTGTAACATCCGCTCACTCGCAGACGCATAACTTGTCCCTCCCTGATCCTGTTTGAAGGATCCTCGGGAAAAGCGGCAAAGAAGACTTATTTCGATGAATCAAGTTTTTTTTTCAGTAACGTTTATTACCGATGTTTCCACATGGGACATATGCCGCTGGTCCTAGACTAATGCATTCTGATGCCTTTGAATTTTATTTTTAGTTAGAATTTTCACATTCATACTGACGAAAACATGCGAGTATATTAACACTTGAGAAAGTAATTCAGTCCTCGTATTTGTTCTACCAATGTTTTCTTTCCACTCATTATTTTCTATTAATTTTGAATCTTTGTTGTTTTTTTTTAATATTCCTTTTCCTTCAGGAGTATAATTCGGGCATATAGCTAATTATTTAACTGTTACGTGTTCTTCTTTATCTTCTTAGATTATTGCGTTCATTATTATTATTATTATTATTATTATTATTTTGGTTGTTGTTGTTGTTGTTGTTGTTGTTGTTGTTGGCCCACATGGAACTTTCACACAAGTCAACAAACGATCTGATTGGACACCTGTGGTGTTCTCTGGAAGCTGAGTAACAACAAGTCTCCCAGACGTCCAGCTCTCTCCACCTCTTCGATAGCATTTGTAAATGAATGTGCGCCATCGCAACAAACCCTTACCATTGATTTCTCGCTGGCAGTGTCCATTAGTTTATACTGGAATTTGAGTGGCACTAAGCCGCCCCAAGGTCCCAGTTCTCTTCCCGCTTGTCCAGCCGAGGTCTGTATTATTATTATTATTATTATTATTATTATTATTATTATTATTATTATTATTATTATTATTAATATTATTATTATTATTATCATCATCAAATTATTAATTTACCCTACGTTTAGTATCACACAAAACATACTCATCGCAACTATTAATTATGAGAAACGAATAACCTCCCTTATGTTCGCGCTTTATCAGTTAAAATTATTCAAACAATTTCTTCTAAAATAAGTTTTCAGTTTGTTTAGTTTTTTTTTAATAAGCTGTTTTTAATAATTAGGTAAAGACGTTATGTTCAGAGGAGACTGTAAGTTGGTTTTATTATGGTTTATTTTCGAATTAAAAATATATATAGGTGCAAGTCAATTGACCTCTATTCTTTTATAATTTATATGCAAAACAATCAGAAAATAAACAATGCAAAACAGCGTGTTGCACGTTGAATTTTCACTGAAAAAATATTATTTTAAAGCAATTCTTTTCAGATTTTACAATCAAAAAGGAACTTATTACAATTGTTTGGACTTCATTTTTGTTTGATTTATTATATTTTTATTAATTTTATGAAATTGTTTTCAACATTCTCAAGAAATGTGCGATTTTTTACGGGTGTTCCTAGCTATTATTATTATTATTATTATTATTATTATTATTATTATTATTATTATTATTATTATTATTATTAGTAGTAGTAGTAGTAGTAGTGCTGTTATTATTATTAGTAGTAGTATTATTGTTATTATTATTATTAGTATCAGTATTATTGTTATTATTATTGTTATTATTATTATTAGTATTATTATTATTAGTATTATTATTATTAGTAGTATTGTTATTATTATTATTATTAGTAGTAGTATTGTTATTATTATTATTATATTATTATTATTATTATTATTATTATATAAGTAGTAATAGTAGTAGTATTTTATAATAAAACCCCGACTTGCTTTAGACAATATAGGAGAACTAAAGATTTATAAAAGACAATCGCTGGTGTGTATATATATATATATATATATATATATATATATATATATATATATATATATATATATATATATCTTCTATAATGTTCAGCTATACTCAGAGGTTGTCATATTTTTAGAATTTCCTGTAGTTGAAGAGATGCCCTTCCTGTTGACCTCACAATCAGATCTGAATATCGCACGCGTAATTCACTCGATTGTGCTTGATTTTTTTTTTTTTTTTTTTTTTTTTTTGTGCATGATGAACTCGCTCGACCATCCTGGAAAGTTCTCGATTTAGATGAACGTATTTTCGGTATCAGGTTTCGTTTTTTTTTCCTATGTTTTTATTTTTATTTTAATAAAATGTCATTACGAACATGATCTTTGTTATCACAAATAAACCGATTTGATCCTTTAACTGAAACAACTCCTACTAAAAAAGGCATTCTCATACGAAGCAGTCTATTTCAACCAAGCATTATATATCCATGCGTTGATGCATACATATGTATATGTGGGTGTATATATATATATATATATATATATATATATATATATATATATATATATATATATATATATATGTGTGTGTGTGTGTGTGTGTGTGTGTGTGTGTGTGTGTTGGGACGATTAATCAGAATCGAAATCGGGAATCGGAAAAAGTGAACCTTTGAGTGGTATCGGATTCGAGTTCGGAAGAGAAAAAATCCGTGCCTCTTTTCTGTTGCCAGAGACGATTCTTTTAATTGATGTTTTGTTACAGTAAAATCTTCTAATGTTGATAATACTGTAAAATATTTATTGATTATAAACTGTCAGTAAAGTAAAAACTGTCGATGACTCCACACAAGAAAGTCTTTGCGCTTGAGCAAATATCTCCACTTTTACATGTGTTTATATATTTAGCAAAATAAATAAATCCACTATATTAATAGGTCCATAAAAATCGGAATCAACAAAGTAATTGTATCCGAATCAAGAAAAGATTTGAATCGCCCATCTCTCTCTCTCTCTCTACCTCTCTCTCTCTCTCTCTCTATCTATCTATCGATACGCACACATACACGCACAGATATATATATATATATATATATATATATATATATATATATATATATATATATATATATATATATATATATATACATTTTTGTGAAGCATTCCATGGATTTCTACGTTTGGATTATTATGGACGATCTTCTTCTAAATACGGGATTTCCGTGGATTTTACTTGTACAAATGGAAATTCTTTTAACTTTCTTAAAGTTTTACATTTGGATTTTACCGTAACTGGAGTATTTATCTTCCAGCAGACTATCCCTTCACGTGTAATAAGCATTCTCTTCACCATATTCCCTCTGCTTCACTTTTTTTGTATTCAAGTAAGATCTTTGACTTACTTGTTGTTTCATCAAATACTTATGCATGCAAAATCCGATCCCGCTTTTGCTAATTCCTACCTTCTGATGAGAAGGAAAGTATTTCTTCGAAACTCCGCGGATTAAGGACTATCCATTTATTTAGTGTTTCCTTTTCAGATTAAATATGTTTTTAACTCATTTCAAAGTGTTTTTTTTAACATATTTTATTAACTGTTTGCTCATATGTATATATATATATATATATATATATATATATATATATATATATATATATATATATATATATATATATATATATATATATATGTGTGTGGGTGTGTGTGCGTGTGTGTGCGTGTGTCTATGTGTATAAATATACTTATGGTGTTTGATGAACACATTTTGGAGCCATGTCTTAATATACATTTTTGTTTTTAAATCCCCGAAACAGTGCTTCATTGTAAACAAATGATATTCCCATTAATAAAATTGGTATTGTATTATTTCATGTAACTAAAACTATTCAGCCATACGGGAGACTAAATGTGTAGCTTTGCTAATATTTAATTAATAATAGTTCAATGAATACCAATTTTTTTTATCTTAGTTTTAAATGTTTTTGAAGGGTTTGAATACATTTCTAAGAATCATATGTATGTGTGCTTGTGTGTGTGAGTGGGTGTGTGAATTTTGAATTACATCGTGTACAATTCGAACAAAAGTTTTTATGTTTCAAAGGAAGAGATATAATGATTTTTTCTCTAATCAATATATTTTGAATGAATGACTGATCCCAACACTGGAAGCGGTATTAGCAAAATCAACATGGGTAAATATACGGTTTTCTTATTAGCACATAAATATCAAATTAGAATTAAATGGCAGTGTAAATGGATACTGAATGTTAAGTAAATTAGGGTACTAAGAAAAATTACATTTACTCCGATGAGATTTTATTTAAAATCCATGTATTAAAAAAACTTTATAAATGATTATAGATTAATTTCTAAGGGTTCGTCTAAAAATACATTCGTTGAACTTTCTTATCTGCCAAGTATTTTCTAATGTATGTTGATACTAATATTTATTGGAGTTAAGATTTCCAGTAATATTTTATCTGTAATACTACGGCATTTTAGTATTTCAACTTTAGTATTTCATATATATAACGGTTTTATACAGTTCTAGGTCGAACTATCATCTCAATATCATTGAGGCGTTAGTCATTAATAACTCTCGACCTAGCCTGTGTAGACAAAATATTTTGAAACATCAGTTGGAAATATTTACTGATTTAAAACTACCTGAACAGTGAGAATTATATATATATATATATATATATATATATATATATATGTATATATATATATATATATATATATATATATATATATATATATTTCTACCACTGGTTTTCCAACTGAAACCAATTTCCCTCTTTCCTCATTCGATTCTTAGCTTTTAATTTATCATGTTGACGTTTCCTCTTAGAGGGTCAGACGATAAAGCCTTAAGGAAATTTTAAAAATTCCACCTGCCCGTTTTTTTTTTGTTTCTTTGATCTTTTTATTTAAATGAAATTATGTTCCCTCTGAAATTTCTCCGTCCATTTTGCTGTACCAAGAATTTACTTTATATATTTATATATATATATATATATATATATATATATATATATATATATATATATATATATATATATATATATATATAAGCATATTTCTACGTTACCAATTTAATTGAAATTTTCAGAAATTCTATTTTTACAGTCAAGGAATGTTTTAGGTTATTAAAATAATTTAACATTGCGAATTATAAAAATATTAAATAAAATAAAAGATATTTTTCGTAACTTCGCGATTATCGCCATTTTATCTCCAGTAGAAATTAGCCTTTCACTTATTGAGATAAGTACTATTTGTATTAATTTTTATGATACTCATGCAGAGAGTGATCCGTGCTGAAATAATGCTATTATTTTAAAAGGCCTTCTTAACATGGGGAGGGGTGGATATTTTGTACCTATTCTGTACTTTAACCTTACAATTGAATAAAAAAAACATATCGTAAAACGTTAATTATACGTGGAAATATGATTTAAAAAATAGCGCGGATCGCTCTCTGCATTAGCACCATTTTTATTTATTGCGGAATATTATTATCATCTTTATTAGTTGTTTCACGACTTTTCGGCCAACTATTCCTCTGGCCTTCATGAAAAGAAGTAAGTCCTTTTATAAATGCTCAGTAACTTTTTTCCTTTTATTATTCTTAAAGAGTAAAACTTTTCTTATTCATGAAAAGAGTTAAGCCTACGTAAATTAATAAATGTTTCTACACGTGACAAATTATCAATGAATTGTTTAGTTATATGTTTTAAAAAATTATTTATGAAAAGAGTAAACGTAAATAATGTTTGTAAAAGTGCGAAACGCGACGTTGTACAACCATCACTCCCATGCTTTGTTTCTATAATCATTATTTCGACATTTGAAAGTGGTGCTTACTTTTTAGTTACAACGTTCTGATAAATCAGTCACCCATTTTGTAAGCAATAAAACGCGGTATATCAAACCCATAGAAAGTAAAAATAATATGTGCTTCTACCGCATTTGTAAGTCAGAAATATATTTGTTTTTCAAAGAAAAAAAATAGATTGAACATGACTTTTTTAATTGTTTTTATGAAAATAAAGTTTCGAGTTTTTAATTTTTTTAAAACTTATTTAGTTAAAAGTCAGTTTGTGGGTGTTTTTTTTTTTTTTTTTTTGTTAATTGGTTTTATGAAAGGTGAGTTTTTTGGTTTTTTTCAAATATTTTTTTTTTTTTAATTTTTTTAAAAGTATTATAAATTTCACTAACATGCTGGAGAAATGTTTAATAATTTGGTATTTTTTAAGATTAGGTCCACCTCCACAATTTTCCTTTCAATGACGACATTTATAGGTTACCGAGTATGCTGAACATGCAAATCGCATTGAAATTTTGCGGAAATAAATAGTCGTATTATGCATTGTATTCTTCGGCGGCCATCTTTTTACGTGTACCCGCGCCATAAACAAATACACGCACGTAAAAAAGATGGCCGCCAAAGATTACAATGCATAATACAACTTTTTATATCTTGATAACTACTTTTTCTGCAAAATTTCAATGCGATTTTCGTATTCAGCATAGTCGAAACCCATTTACAGTTGTCAATTAAAAGAAAATCGAGGAGGTGGACATAATCTTAAAATTTACCAATAATTTTTCATCCCGTACGCCTCCCGATACATTGCTTCGCCAACATGCGACCATTTTATATCTCCCGAAGACACTTCCGTATTTAGAAAAAAAAATGAATGACCGATTTACCAGAACGTGGTAACTAAAAAGTGAGTACCCCATTTCAAATGTTGAAATGATTTTTTTTTTCAGTTTTTTTTTCATAATCTGGTTAGTGTTCAATCAATAATAATCCAGTGAAAAAAATTCCAAAAAAACCTATCAGTATAGAAACTCCACCACGTAAGTAAATAAATAAAAAATGTTACGTGCGCATGCGTTAGCCTTGACTAGGGGGTACTAAGGGAACGACCATTAAATAATTCTGCGGTTCGCCATGGAACTCAACGCCCAAGGAGTACCAAAATAGTATTCATGATCTGAACATTTTTTTTGGAAAAGTGGGTGATCACTTTTCTATGTAAATTTGACTTAAAATGACCACCCACTTTCTGGCCACCTGAAGGTGGGGGCATTTATTTTCGTGTTTATTGGCTTAAAGGATTTAGCATAAACAAAGGCTACGTCTGTGAAATGGAAAATAGTCCCGGAGTTCAGGGGTTAATACTATGCAAAAGAAATCAAACAAAAAACTTTTTAGCCTAGAAACACACAGAAAAAAGAAAAAAAATAGCATCCATTTTTTTCTATCGAATGCATTTGCTATTTTCCCTCGGATTCTTGATATAATTTTCCATTAAGGGCCGTGCATCTCACGTTCGTTAACAACACATTTTTTTTGTAGATTTTGGTTTGCTAAAAACGAATCTGCAAACCGTTTCCGTCGCAAAAAAATAGTTTTCATGATATGAAGAAATTACTTTTTCGAAAAAGTGGCGATCACTTTTCCATGTAAATTTAACTTAAAATGAGCACCCACTTTCTAGCCACCTGAGAGAGGGGGGATTTTTTCCCATGTTTATTGGCTAAACAGCTTTAATTTATGCTCACGCATAGCGTAAACGAAGGCTACGGCTGTGAAATGGAAAATAGTCCCAGAGTTTAGGGGTTATTACCATGCAAAAGAAATAAAACAAAACACTTTTTAGCCAAGAAACACAGAAAAATGCCCCTCTCTCAGGTGGCCAGAAAGTGGGTGCTCATTCTAAGTTAAATTTACATTGAAAAGTGATCACACACTTTTCGAAAAAGTAATTTCATGAATATCATGACCACTTTCTTTTTGCTACGGAACCGGTATGCAGATTCGTTCTTAGCACACCGAAATCTACAATAAAATATTTCGTTATATATGAACGTGAAACGGGCCTTAAAGTAAAATAATACCGGATTTTTTTGAGCAGATTTGCCGTTTAGTTGTACAAATATCATCAAACCAGATAATCACTAAAAGGGACTTTTAAAAGTCATCACATCTATCGAACAAAAGTTTAAAACCACCAATTATATGCCAGCCTACGTCATGGTAACATATATTGAGTGAGTTCCTAACAGTATTTTGTATAGTTTTTTAGTATAAACTCATTTTCCCAAAATTTGCCCAAACTTAATGTGTTCGATACAGTCTGCCGCCATTTGTATTTTTCAGATATACCGATAAACATTGAATGTTTTTGAACCGATTATACATTACATAAAAACTCTAAAATCTTATCCAATTAGGTAGAACATTTACTTTTCTTGCCTTTGATAACATTTATTTATATATATTTATTTTTTGACAACTTCTTTGTATCTGTGTTTAGTAATACACACCCTTTTCATTTAATTTAACGTTTAGTCGGCTCGAAAAACAGTGTTTATCGGGGTATTTGAAAGCTAGAAATGGTGGTGGACACTGTTGATTACTTCAAGTTAGAGAAAGTGAGTTAAAACTAAAAAAACTAGACAAAATACTGTCAGAAACCCACCGATTATGCCAGCTTATGTCATGGTAACATATATTCGGTTATTTCAGACACTGTTTTGTATAGTTTTTAGTTTTAAACTTACTTTCCCAAACTTAACGTATTCAACAGAGTCCGCGACCATTTCTGTTTTTTGAGCCGATTAAACATTTTACATTACATAAAAACAATTATCCAATTAGGTAGAAACGTAACTTACCTTCGCTTTCATTTATTTGTTTTTGGGTAACTTTTTCGAATGTGTGTATAGTAACCATCAACCAAATATTAATTATTAACTCACATTTTTGTAAAACAACAACAAAAAAAAAACATTTAGCGTTTCAACATCTTTGCTACGTTCGGCTTCATCCACTGATTGTTGGTCAAGTCCAAACCATGAATGATTGACAGAAACTCTCGACTATCCAGATCAAATTCTGCAAGAGTACAATTTTTTCCCCCGTTTTCGCCTTCTTTTTCACTTTTTGCAGTGGATTGATGTACTAATATAAGAAACATGTATTTTCTCTTTTTATTAAATTTTTCCATTACGCCAAATTGAGCCACTGCAACGCGTGGCAGAATACAGCTAGTATATATATATATATATATATATATATATATATATATATATATATATATATATATATATATATATATATATTATTATTTAATGCGTGTGGGTTTATGTATGTTGTGTTAATGTTTATTAATGTAGTTATTATGCGTGTTGGTGTTCATTAATTTAGTTATAAATTTGATATTTTCCACAAATAAATATACCATTTACATTATAATTAATGCAATGTACTCGCCTTATATATATCAATCATAATTGATTAAAAAAATCTCAGAAATGAACTTTATATATATATATATATATATCTTACTGAGTTAGGAGAAGAGAGTAAGTTACATTCTATAAGACGAGACATATCGGGATAATATAAAGCTGCACAAGTTTCATTGGAGCTTATATAGGAAAAAATAAAAATGGAAAATGAAGTAAAAAAAAGCTATATATTAATAAATATAGAATGGTTCATTTATTAAATAATTATATACACATGTTGTCGGGGGGCAGACATGAATTCTTTATGTCAAGACATTCGAATCTTATTGCTTATCATCAGAAGAGAAGAGGTGATGATAGGTATCATATTGGGGATGCGCCGTCTAGAGTGTGAATCATCAGAAATGAAATAAATCAATTATTATTATAATTATTGAAAGGATTATAACTACATATTATCTAATATATATTTGTAATCTGAAATTTATTATTATAACCTTACAACTATCCATATATACCCAACCGATAACTTACTCCTTTAACTACACTTCGCACCTTCCCTCGCTTCACTAAATTAAAACCCTGGTGTTAGACGCCCCGCGTAATAACCTTGCTTCAATTCTGATTAGAATACACCCGTTCGGCTTTAGTCATCATTATAATATTCCTCCTGAAATTATACACCGTATCAAACTGCTGTTGTCGTCTCGATTGCATCTGTCAATAAATACCCCTACATAGATAATAGACATCTTACATACTGATAAAATAAAATTACCACCCATCCACACTATACCTCCTAATAAGCCTTAAATCATATACTACACACATTTAAAACTATGATAGGGACGCTATACACCTTTTTCCCATTACACCCTATATAATGTCCTCCTTTATCTTAGAATTCGATATAACTCTCCCCAACATCATCTATAATTTTATTGATTAATTACTTTCCTGATGTATCCTACGTCGCATCCGTATATGTTAACTAGCATATTCTCTATTCTTCTGATAGGAAGCATTAAGCTTCGAAATACCTTGGCATAAAAAGTCCCCTCTATCCCACACATAAATGCGTACATCCTTATTGAATAAATGAAACATTCTATATATACCAATATATAGTTTTTTGTGACATCATTTTCCATTCCTATATATATATGCTTAGTCAAATTTGAAAAAAAGTTCAAGCGCATTGAATGTCTTTTTAGTGGGTTTCGTAGCAATTGCCACTCAAATACCAGTAAAAACCAATGGCGACTGGCAAAGAGAAATCAATAACAGGCATCTCTTGCGATAATGCAAATTAATTTGTAAATGTTATCGAAAGAGGTGGAGAGTACTGAAAAATTTTGGAGGCCGTGTTATCATTCAGCTTCCAAGAAGCACCACAATCTGTATTCAATGAAATCTTTGATGATCTGTGTGAAAACTCCTTGTGAGCCAACAATAATAATAATAATAATAATAATAATAATAATAATAATAATAAGAAGAAGAAGAAGAAGAAGAAGCAGAATAATAATAATAATAATAATAAAAATAATAATAATAATAATGTTTTAGTATCACACAAGTTTGTAAATCTAATTGCAATGAAATAAACTGTCTCCACATACACAAACTTATTTCACACAGATGCACACATAAATGTACATTTCTATATTTGTCTGGTACACAAATGACTGTTGTAAAGTTAAACGGAGTATTAAATACTGAAGGGGAGATCACCAAATAGACATCCATTGAATGCGCATTGCTATTAAGGTCCAGAAAAATGTTTAAAAAAAGGAATCTGTTGTTACTAAAGAGTATTCGCTGAAGATCAGCTATTTTGATAACTCAAATTATTTGCAATAATTATCGAGAGATGAGGAATGTGGTGCCATGACTTGTCTTCGTTCGGATCTCAAAGAGCACTGCGTCCCAATGCAAGTAAGCAGTAATTAATAATTACTTCTGGGAAAACTCTTTGTTATCATGATTATTATAATAATATAAAAATGAAAAGGAAGACGAAAAAGAAGGGAAGAAGGAATATTGTAACTCACACTCCATAAAACACAACTGGCTATTGTCAGCAAAGATCCACTGGTAATTACTTGTTTGAAAACCCTTAGTATTTTAATAATAATAATAATAATAATAATAATAATAATAATAATAATAATAATGACAATAATATTAATAATAATGATAATAATGATAATAATAATAATAATAATAATAATAATGATAATGAAGGAGAAATTTGAAAAGACAGAAGAACAAGATAAGTCCTCGAAACTAAACTAATTAATAGAAATCTAATTAAAGAAATACACACACGCGCAGTGTAACTAGAGAGATACACCTGACCGTGTATAAACTAAACCAAAAAAGAACTGTGGAATTTTGACAAGATGAGGAGAGAACTCATGGAAATGCACAACGCACTACAGCCAAATGTTGAGACTGACCGAATAGAAAAGTCGTAGGAAGAAGGCTGATTCGTATAGAAAACTGTAACACAAAAAAAGAATTATACTAATGCATAATGTAGAGCAAAAAAATATACTGCAGCAAGAGACATTGAATAAAAAAAAATAAAATTCAAAATGGAGAGATGAAAACTAAGGCCAGAACATAAAAATAGTGCGAGAATCAGTTACAAGAGCGATTCATAAGGATTACATACATGGGATTAACGCAAACAATTGAAAATGGCTACAAAAATTAATCTAAACAAGGAAACTGGATCCCTAATAACATCTGCATACAATACAGAAAGTAGAACCAACAAAATCAAACAAGGATTGACAATGCCCTGAAGAAAACCACAAATTCAGACCCTGCGGACAAATAAAGGAAATAATAAAGCAAATTATAATTTAATGCAGCACTATAGTTATAAATGAATATGAAAATAGGCACGCTCAACTGGGGAAAGCGGTACACTTGCAATTCTGCAGACAATTGCATCGTAAACATCCAGGAAAATTGTACAAACACAAAACGGCACCAGTACTGGAAAATGAACATCACAAATTCCCATGGGATATGAATATAAAAACAGATAAACATCATCAAAGCAACAAGACCAGATGTCATAATAGTTTACAAGAAGGAAAAGTCCGGCCTGGTTGTAGATTTTCCCGTCTAGCTGTAATCAAAGCGCTTGGAGCATTACAGGGAAATTTGAAAATAGAATGGTAAGATTGGATGAGAGGGATGGCTGAGAAAAGCCACGAGTAACAATAATAAAAAACTGTCAAACATATTAAAACCTTTGAATGTGGATATTAACACACATACACTACAGACACTAACTGCATATAAAGAAGCGGCTACAAATGTAAAACACAAGGGAATATCACTTAGAATAATGAAAACTGAAATTGTATAATTTTAAGATACGGAACAGATTTGTGTGTGCGCACGCGCGTGTGTGTGTGTGTGTGTGTGTGTGAGAGAGAGAGAGAGAGAGAGAGAGAGAGAGAGAGAGAGAGAGAGAGACCAAACCAGGCTAGCTTTTGGGGAGCTGAGTTTCATCTGCTTTTAATCTGACAATGTGTCGCATTTTACATTCGTAAATAAGCAAATATATATCAATAAATCGCAAGGAATTTGTTAAGGAATCGTGTTATTACTATAGAACGTTATTTTGCATAGTACTTTCTTGTATATTATTGAGATTCGAGGTGAATTTATTGATGTTTTCTGATCAGCACGCAAAGTAATCCACGAAAAGATGTTTATCGCAACATTATATAAAAACCGAAAGCGTGAAACTATAATATGTGTTTAATGATGATAAAGTAGTTATAATTGAAGATTCATTTATTTATTGTATGTAAGGAATAGTGTTATCGCTATTTTTACAATACTTTTAACATAAGAGCTTCTTTAATTTTTACCTCTAATTTTACAAAAGATTGAAAAAATGCTCATACTATAACTATATTGTGTATAAGAACTGCTTCAACAAAACTTTAATTAGATGGAACCAAAGCATCAGGCATGGGCTCATGGAATGAGTCATCAATAGTTCTAGTCCAGAGAGTCCAAGCATCATCTCCCAAATCTAACAGACTTTGATTGTCGAACACCATATGCACAAAATAAACACAGATCCAATTCGAGAATTGATTTGTATCTTTTTTTCGTATTTCTTTTTTGTTTGATCCGATAATAACAAAACAAAACTCCTAATAAAAAAGGTTTCATATTACTTTATATTATTGCTGGCGCATGTTTTCACAATCTTGCACTACGCAGGTTCCTTTATATATAGTTCTTCTGTTCAAATTCGGAGAAGTAGAAAACAATTGTAAACCTGTTCTCAATTTTCCATCCACCGATTAGCATAAACAGACTCAACCGTGAATTTTGAAACTAATTGATTACTAGATTCCAATATTCAATTTATATATTTGACAATCCACGTTGGTCACAAAGACCAGCCCTATTTATAATGGATTATCATAATAATAATTATTGCCAATACTATTCTTAGTAGTGATATTAGTACAATCAAATGTAATAAGGTATCATGCGAATATCAAGAAAAACACCGATTAAATTTACATAAATTTTACTAATTAATAACCAGCGAAAATTATTCAGTTGCTCCAGAATATTGACGTGCAGGCAGGTGTACTCAATAGCTGCTTACTTAAAGAAAACAGGCCTATGTAATTTTCTTCGTCCATAGCCACAAGCTAACCGTCATCCTCAGCAATGAGAGTATGTAGTCATAATTAGGGCTGTAACAACAGACATTTCTTTTAATTATTTTGACTCTCGGGTATATACCTGACATAGTTAGACACACTTAATCAATTGAGACTCACATCAGGCTATTAAAACATATAAGATATTAACGGATATATACTCAGGAGTCTAAACAATTACAATAATATGCTGTTGAAATAGGCTTACTCCCAATAAACGGAAAATCATAGTCGACTATTTTATAGATTATCAAATTTAACTCGAATTTGTATTAGAGTTTGGTCATTGCGGAATGTCAGATTATGTATCCAGAAGCACGGCATCCACACCACGGAAAATCAATAACTGTAAAAGCTAATCTCGTCAACTTTCTTTAATAAACATGAGATTGGGTATTGCTACTAACATTTTCCTTTAAATAGAACTGACCCGAGCTGTCTGTACAGAATTGCTAGCCCTAGAAATATGATTATAATATTCGTGATACTAGTAGAATTAATAATCTTTTTAATTACTCTAACTGTAACGCGTTCAACGACAGACCAACGAAGGAAAAGTTAGACTCATGTGTTATGGAGCGATGTAAATTGCAATTCTATAGAACAAAAAATAAAAACAGTAGAAAAATCTTATACAACTATAGTTTAACCTACTTCATATAACATATCTGAATAAAATTTTCGCTTTTAGACATGTATGTGTCTTTCCTAATCTATTTTATAAAAGGCAAAATGTGTGTATGTGTGTGTTGGTATGTCTACCAAAAACTTTCGACTGACGCGTGGGTGCATTACAAAAATTGTTATCCTTTTAGAGCTCGATATCTCGGACAACAAATATCGAAAAATGGGCCAAAACATTACTTCTTCCACTGTCAGCTGGGCCGTTTTATATAAAGCTGGAAATGTCACGGTTTTATTTGCAAGTTATTACAACCTGGCATCAAGGAAGTCACAATCGTAGTGTGCGCATCGATAAAGCGTTTTCTTTTTTTACTTCTTGTTTCTTCTGCTCATTACGGGTTCGAGCCTGCCTACTGCATCTAATTTGTTTTGCTCAGCCAATATCCTCATACGCACATACACCAACCTTGACAACGCCGGGCAAATACGGGCAAAGCCGGGCACCAAGGCTAATAAAGAAATAACAGACAGCCAGACGAACAATTTTTTTAATAGATATGAGGATGCATCGTATACAGGAGCATATACGAAGAGTGATGTACGTAGAAAGATGGAGGGAAAGAGATGTGGTTGGAATTTCTTACGTAAACAACGCTTACTTAAATATCATGCATTTCATGGACGAATGTTTGAACATCCTGCTATTAGAAAGATGAGAGAGCATGAACTGGAAGTAAGATTCTGCATCGTCTTGCGATACACGGTGCTATGGAGTGGAATATATGTAGTATGTTTTGCCTAGCATAGGTATATATATATATATATATATATATATATATATATATATATACATATATAATTTTATAGATACACATAGAGAGAAATAAAGTGAGATAGAGTAAGAGGTGTGAAAGCAAGAGAGAAATAGAAATAAGTATGCATAAATACATACAGATAAACACGTGTGTATCCTATTTAATTGCAATTAAAAAAAATTGTCGAAGTAGAATTAATTACCGGATACGCGTTGAAAGAATTTAATCAAATTCCTCGGAATAAGAAACGGGTCGTCCCTGGGGGAAGCCACATTATTAAGGTCGAGGAAGTATTGCATTGGAATAGAAAATTTACGCTCTCCGGGGGACAGATTCGTTTTGCTCGACGTCAATTGCTTTCGATAATTAATTTGGTCCGATAAGTTTGACGTGCTCCAAATTTAGAATCAGGTTTTCATTAATGTTTAAATAAGGACGAGATGAATGTAGTAAAGTTACATTTTTTCTAGGTTGAATTATAGAATTTAACACCTGTGCTAAGCAAAGAAATACAGGCGAGAATGTAGGTTACATGAATATATGTTAATAATATGCATGCAAAATTTGTTGATAGAGACTAAAAATGTTTTCTGTAAATCAAGAATATATAAAAAACAATTTTATATTTAAGTATCCTGGCAATAACACATACAGTTACATACACTGACACACACATACACATACACACACACACACACACATATATACATATATATATATATATATATATATATATATATATATATATATATATGTATATATATATAGACAGAGACAGAGAGGAAATGTATTACACTTTTAGTATAATTGCTTATTACACAGATTTCGCCGTGTGTGCGTGTGTGTGCGTGCGTGTGTGTGTGTGTAAGACCGAGGTTACCCGACCGTAAACTACGAATAACTATCATATTTAAAATCATAAAGTAACTCAGACATGTAACAGTGAGTAGTGTAATTTTTCTTATTATGTATTTCTTTTTCGCAATAGTCCACATCTTGTAAATAAAATAAAATGATGTAGCTTAGATCGATAACTATTTGTCCAGTGTAACACGTTCTTTTAAATTGTTTAAAACTGCCTCATATTTTCATACATAATCTCTAATGTGAACCATTCATGCATGTCGATCTTGAAATAGTCGAAAACAAAAAAACAAAAAATTCGACGACCTCCATGTACGATGGAAACCAATTAAATTATATCCACATGTATGATATCATTATATACCAAATTTAAAACTGTTTTCATCCCAGATTTGTTCAGTATATAGTTTTAGAAATATCCTTACACGCATTCTCTATTTTATAGCTATATTATACATACATGTCAGTGGGTAATTATATATATATATATGTATACATATATATATATATATATATATATATATATATATACATATATATACCGCCTTCCATGTGGGGATACCAAGTTGGTTTAGGGAATATTATTCCCAACTCGCATTTTGGTGAAGATGCACTTTCGTAAATTATTGAATTGATTCAAAACGTATATACTGATATACTTTAGATATAAAAAATATAATCAGCGTTTCCACCGAAGAAAGTTAACCGTTAAGAATTGAGACGCAGAAGAGATTCCAAGAACCTAAGATAGCTAAGCAACTTACTCCATAAAAACAAGAAAACGAGAAATATGAAAGAAAAACATATTTGGCGTCAGTAAGTGTAAATGAAGGTCGGTTTGTCTTGCCATTTGTCTGTTATAACGATATATCGGACCACTTTAAGAGAACTATTTAATGTCGAAAACTCAGAAATCTCGCTAGAGTTTGATTAAAAAGTATCGCCCGAAAAAAATAGAAGGGGGGGAGGAAAAATAAAAACAATAAACAAAAGAGAAATAACAGAAGTAGTCTTCTTTGTTCTATTACAAAAAAAGCAGATACTGAGGTAAGGGTCGCACCTCCGTAAATTATTTCTGTTGTAAATCTGTGTTTCTCTTTTTAGAGAAAGTTTGGTATGCGAGATATATCTATCTATACATATCCATATACAAAAAAGGGAATAGGAAAAAGGAAATAGAAAAGAAATACTTTTGAATTTCTATATGTATTATGATCTTTTGAAATTTGTATATGCTACCTATTCGTTCTTTGATTCTGTTCATGATATATAAAATAATATAAAAAAGAGAATATATATATATATTTATACATACATACATATATATGCATATACCTGTTGAATTGGTTGTATTTTCATTTTTAAATATATGTTGAAAATTCTCTGACTTTCAATGTCTTAAAGCGATAGAACAGCCGATTGCTCAATTCCTTCATTTGACATTGTTTTATAAAACCACAAGCTTAAAGTCCGTATTTTAAGTTGAAAAGTGCAGCTAATTTGTACCCCTATTTAAAAGGAAGTCAACAAAATTGGAGCTGGTGCGGAGCTTCTCGCGTTCTTCCACGCAACCTGAGCGTTTTTTTTTTTTTTAATTAATTTATAACGACTGGATAACGAAGCTCACGTAAAACACCCCCTCACACACACACACACACACACACACACACACACACACACACACATATATATATATATATATATATATATATGATTGCAAAGTCTTGTCAGACGAGCGCCACTCCCTCAGACACTTAACATCCATGAGCCTAAAAATGACTTCTTTTTTTATTTAGTCCTACCGGTAAATTCACACTCAAGTAGGCATTTGACTTCATATTAATTTTATAATATGAAGACTTTCATGGAGATCAATTATTACATGCTTTCAGCATTTCAAGCCTCCACACGTCACAACTTTTCCATCGCTACAGGACACTTTTTATAGGCAATGCCTGAGGGATTATCTATACACAGATGATGTTACAGAGTCTTAGCTTTGTACGACAGCTAAGTCTCTCTCTCGGTTCAAAATATTGAGATCCAGGAACAAGAAAGGGTAAGATAGCCAGCAACAAGTTAAACTGCAGACTAGTCTCCCGCTTTATGTTTTTTTTTAATCAGAGAGTTGCTTCTCATATAAAGGTTGCCTTCACCACAGCTTACGGGAGCCCTCTCCACCCCAGCACACACACACATACACACAAACACACACACACACATATATATATATGCATATATATATATATATACATACACAAATACATTTATTTACATGTGCTTGTGTATAATCACTGCGTAAAGTACTGGTCGCACGGATTATAATTACTACATATAATACATACTTTTTTATGATAAAAAATAAAGCTTTAGTAAAAAAAAAAACCTTTAAAATGAAAAATAAATATTGAAGTTCTTTGGTTAAAATTTCACAGCTGAACATTTTATAAAATACTAGGCTAACCCTGACCCGTTGGGTCAGTATGTTATATTAGCTATGGAATTAATGTATGGGCGAGACACTTGTCACGTAGAGAAATTGTTTTGTGACGTAACAGAAACATTTCTATGAAAGTATATTAAAAATAAAAAAAGAATATAGATAGATTTCGATTAGCCGTTCTGTTTATAATTTTTTATTTAAAAAAAATTACAGCCATTGAATTATAAGTGGTTGGCCATACTTATAGGAAAATCCGCACTATTCAAATTTGTATATATCGTTTAATTTAAACGTGAAAAAACAATTGGGACGCGGAAAACGTACACAGTAAAACAATTCGTGTTAAAATGGTCTTATGGTTGTTAAAGGTTAAAGTAGATTTATTAGTAAGAAAATTGCATTAAAATAACTTAAACGTAATACGGAAATGAAAGATGTAAACAAAATGCAGAAAGTAATAACGATTATTTAGATAATTTAAACGCGAAAAAAAAACAATTGAGGGGCTGAAAACGTACACAGTAAAACAATACGTTGTCAACGGGTCAAAGTTGATTTATTTGTAAGATAATTGCGACAGTATAGTTGTAATAGAGAATAGTTTCAAAACATCCTCACACTTCCCATATTAAATGATACTTTTGAAACAATTTCAATGCGCAGGTCAAAATCTGCTAAAGAAGCGATTTGTTGTTTTCTTATTTACGTGGTTATGGGTTAATGTTTATGCGCGCATGCGCAACCGGATGGCGTAAACCGGAAAGTGCGTTACATCACTCGTTACAATGTAATTTGAGTTTTATAATTATATAGATTACAAATATGTAGAAGAAACTAAAAAATATATCCAAACTTCTGTTTATTTGAGCTGGTTAATATAGATACCATGGCCTGGTTTTCGAGTTGGCATATTTTCCTACGATTTAACATGTCAATAGCTTCGTTTTGAATTAGTGCATACATATGCATAAATGTATTCCCAGTAATAACTTTACATACATTGGTATATAATCAATAAAGGTAAGAGATACAGTTTCATTCATTCAGTGAAGTCGTTGCTCTAGTATGGGAATTTTAAATAATTTTTTTTCATAATCATAGCTTCATTAAAACATATAGCAGGCATTTATTAAATAATGCCTTTGTCTCAAAATATACCAGCTTTGAGTAAAATAAATTTTGTATGGAATATTTTTGCCACATGATTGGTTGAAAAAGAGGTAGTCATTTGAATTTCCTCCAATGAAGATCCGACATATAGAATATTCGTTGCAGCTGCTAATTCAAACGAGAAAAATAGAATAGCAGTTAAATGTGCGAACACCATGTCGATCAAACAGACTATTATTTATTGTCCTCTGTCACACTTTATTTTTTGTTTTCTTTTTTGCATTTTTGTTAGGGATTAATGTATTGTCCAATTTCAAATGTATAACAGATATTATATCTTAATTAAATAAAGCAGTGGTCATTGTTAGCACATTAGGACTGTCAAAGATTTAGTAAATTATTTTAAATATATTTAATTTTCAATTCGGATATATCTCTCTTATGTATTCGGAACTAACAGAAAGACCAGCCGCTGTCCTTGATTAAATGACAATCAACGAATATTACACATTCCCATATTTTATTGTCAGCAAATCGATTGAATCATCGATTTTTCAATCAAATTGATTAATTGCCTTCTGTAGTTGGGGACCAGCCGCTGTGCACAGTTAGAAAGTTTTACATGCCCTCTCGCGGTTACTTAGTCCACCATACATTATTTTTTTAAATTGCACTGGAGAGAACCTATTGTTGATTTTATGAAATCGTGTTCTAAACAGAGGCATCCTTTGTGAATGCGTCCCTGTTATATCAAAGAAAAATACTTTCCTTTCATATCTTGGGTATTTCTTATGTGCAGTAATAAAACATCTCGAATACACTTGTAATGCAAGGATGGATAAGGCGTTAACTTTAATCAAAATAATCTAGAACTTCTTTCATACGATTTTTTTTCGATCATCGATACTTATCAAATCGTGAAATATAAAAAAAATAGACCCAGCTGTTTCGGAGTCCCTATGAACGAAGCCAAACACACGTACAGATAAATTCCCTTTTTTATCAGATAGAGAGTTAACTGATTTATGTCTGAGTGGCATATTTCATAATGACTGTTCCATTAAATGATATAAATCTAATTATTTTCCCTCCTTAATTTTCTGGATTTTATTTTTAAAACCCAATTCGATTTCGATATTTTTTTCTGATATTTAACTTGAATTGTTATCCTTTATCTTCTCCACTTCCTGCAAATATGTCTACTTACTGTCCCCAATCATCGAAGTTTTAATTTTCTTCACTTCAGTAATCAATGCTTTTATTAGACTTTTCGTCTGCGTATGCCTACTCACTTTTATATATTTTGGGACACTGTTTTTTTTGTGTCATCATTCCCATTTTTTAAATATTTTTGTTAATTATTTTCTATCGCACATGCGTTTCTAATTTTTTTCCCAAGTGATTTTAAGTTTTATTTTTTGTTAACAAAAATTGCTTTTATATTTGATGAATGCAAAAAGTGAGCATCGAATCCAAAATAAAGCGTTTTCATCAACTTGCAAATAGGATTGAAACAATAATATTTTATACATTGCTAGCAAGGATACCAGGCGTTAGCTGGGATTTAATTGTGAACTATATTTCCTTGTGCCCACAACTAATACTTCGATATTAACATTGTTATTTTATCGTTTACTGGTTATCAATTCTAAGGGTGTATCTATAGAATTTATTAATTTCCGGGAGCGTAAATATAATAAATATTGGAAAATATAAGCAAGACAATATTGCTGGATTGCAACATAATATCATATATGAACACTATAAGTAAGCGTGTGTTTACTTCTTTACATTGGGAAGTGTTAATCCTAGAATTTAAAGTTACTTTTTAATCTATTAGAAATTAGTGTGTGTGAGAGATAGGGATGGATAATTACAATGAAATTATATATTACCAGAGCATTGTATTACCATATTACGTAAATTGATATCGCGGCGTGCTTCTTTAAGATAACTTCTGTTCTCCTCCTTTTCCTGTTTTATTTTTAACCATTATATCATTTTTTAATTCATACACTCTTTTAATAATGCCCAGCGAGTTTCTTAAGTTAACCCTTTCATTTATTTTCATTCACAACTAAACATCCATAATATAAGTTTCAGCTGTCTATTCATAGGTTTTTAAGAGATATTTCAAGATATGTTCAAAAGTATTTTAAAGCTCGACGTCTCAGACGACTAATAGCGGGGAATTGTCTTGAAATATAAATTATTCATCCTCAACTTGGCAGTTTTCTACAAGGAGGGGTCGATATCTTGCTAGCCATTTTTCCAAGCTATCGTATCGTTTCGATTGACTTTGCCTTATTTTAACTTTTGGAACTTCCGGTCGCGTCATAGAGTAGTGGTACGACGTCAGGTTTTCTTTCACTTTCTTTTTCCGCCTTCCCGTCACGGTTTCGATCCTTCCTGCTTCAAACACTTAATTTTTTTGCTCAACACACACCTACAAACACCCGGACAACGCCGGGCACCAATATAGTTTTATATAAAATTGAGTTTACGCGCCCAATATTTAACAAAAGCACAATTGCGTACTCCTTTCCCTCAATACATATAGAAGAGTTGAGTTTGCATATGTTTATTACTGCCGGAGACATTAGAAGTGTTTCAAAAGTAATGCGTTCTACTTTTTTTTTTATCTCGGGCAAATCTATCGAAGGTGATGTCAACTTGCATTGTTATGATAACTCAATTGATCCATGCATAACCTTTATGTCTCATGTCTCTTTTGCAGATTTTACGGTGTGAGACTTTAAGAAAACATCTACTGTCATGGAGGTGCATTAGAAACAGAGGCCTGTCATTGAATTACCCGCAAAAAATGCATTTGGAATTGTAGTGATCATCTAGAAAAATTAATTATTATGCATAAAATGGTGTTTTTATGGTAGTTAATACTGTCTTCGTATTTCTTCAATATTTTTAGTTAAAAAAGAAGATTAACATTTGAAATCACCAGTCTATGATCAAGCCTTATCCATTCGCCTATTCACAACCATCGTTCATCACTAGCAAAATTAGATATAGAATTATGAATATTTATTACAAAAATACATTGTTAAACACAAAATATCGCACATTTTAATCATACTATCATTATCCTTTGGAGCTATAAACTATTTGGCTTTTCTTTTCGCGTAACTCCCGTAGTTCACATACATTAATTAAAATTTATTATTTCTCTTTTATGGATAGCGAGTACAGTCCTATCTAAAGATCCGTGACCAAAACAGATTGATTATGCCATGCTATGTTATGACTTCTTTCGGATGTTTTTTGGCGTGTTAAAGAAGGCACTCAAATCGAATTCATGTTGATTAATTATATAATATAAGTTTGCAATTACGTACTGCTAATCGCTGATGAATGTCCTCGGTGACATACACTCGTACTCTATTTATCGCAAGAAATTAATCCTAGGATTATGCTTCATTAAATTGGAACAGCACACATATTATACATTGTTTCCCTACGCAAGGCCGGTAATCTCATTAACGGCTGTAACATAATTATGTATGTCGTGTTATAATCTATATATCCATAAAAGTAAAATTCTCTGTCTGTGTGTGTATGTGTGTGAGTTTGTGGGTGTACATTTCTCTACCAAACTACACTGTCAATTTTCAGTCTACAAACTCGAGATTTGACATAAGGGTATTTGGATTTGGGAAAATGCTTTTAATCGGTTTTCGGCCAGGTATTTGGCTGTCAATTGGTCAAGGTTCAACGATTTAAGCTTTTAAAATTCTACTAATCTCACTCCGCAATTTTTGGTGTAAACACTTGTAATTTTAGATGTAGGAGATGCATCAAATATTTTAATAAGAAGAAATATCCTTTTAAAGTTGTCCTAAATAATATTGCATGCCTATAGAAGTTAGAATATGTGTGTGAACTCTCAACCTATATACTGAAGATATATTTCATTCACACTCTTGGAATTTACTATATAGGGTATTAAGACACGTGCCTACATTTTAAGTTGATTTCATCCGGAAAAAGAAAAAGAGCTACTAAACAGTCAAAACTGAAAAATTGGTATGTGGAATTTTCAGATTTTTTGTTTGTCAAATGTTTCACGATTGTGCATGCGCGAATCGTTCATATACAAGCGCTTTTTTGTTAAGAATAAGTAGATGTGCAAACAATTTAAATAAAGTAGCAACCTGGCACAATCGTTGTCGTTTTGAATAACGGTCTTTAGATTTTGGTTTCAACCTCAACTCAAGTATTTTTTTTTTGATCTCCAAAAAATGAATTGCTAAGAAAAGAACCCACAATACTAGTATTCACATATATCTGTTACTTTTCTATTTTTTACCTCATTTCTTAAAATGGATTTAATTTTAAGTTAAATACTGGACACGCCGGTTACATCAGCTAGTTAGTATAAACAACATTAAGTTTTATAACATTTAATTAATAAATAATAATCTATTTGTGAATTAGGTTCTAAACAAAAACATAATTTTAATAATGTATTATAGTAACACTATTGATAGGAATTATTCTTGTTAGATGTGTCTAAAATCGATTACATCACATTGCATTGTATGATTCTCATGATTTTGATTAAGGTATTCATTTAAGTTGTTATAGTTACAGCATGCCAGCTGATGAAATACTTGATTTTCTTTAGGCGAATAGCGCAAGAACTCGTGAATTCTTTTGGAAATTCAGTACACGTTTCCCAGTTCGACAAAAATACTTTTAATTCCACATAATCTAATCGGATAATTCCAGAATTACATTACCCAAAAAGCTTTTGAGAGTAGCAAACAGTACTGCGACAGTCGCTTGAATAATACAACGTATTAAAATCATAATATAAAGATGCGAAACCAGAAATAGACATTGATTTATAGAATTTACAAACTTCAATTTAAAATATTAATGGGGATTTCTATAATAATAACGTTTACATAATAGTAGAACTTGTATTATAATTGTTTTTATTAGGTTGACGAGAAGGTTCTTGCGGAATTTTTAAATTTAATATCAAATGATGCATTTCCAAACACATTTTCATTATGCTACCTTTACTTTATATATGAATTTAAAAAGTGCTTCCGCTTTATCTAATCGTTAAAATTGCAATAGTTGGCAAACAATTGTGTCTTCTTTTCAGAACGTTGCATGCAAAATGGGAAAATAGCAAATTCGCTCACTGTTCTCATTTCAATTAAGGCTAGGTCGAAAAGTTGCTGAAACAGCTCTCGAAATTTACGAAGCGTTTCACCGTGAAATTATCATTGAACGCAGAACACAATGGTAATTTAAGAAAATTCATAGCAGAGCCGAGAGCCTTGAACATGATGAGCTTGGTGAATGTTACATCAGCCCTTTAAAAACCTTAGTTGAAACTAAACCACGAACAACTCTTCAGGAACTTACTTCTGAGTAAGACGTAACGAATATATCGATTTTTAACCACTTGAAAGATATTTGTAAGACACAGGAAGCTTGATAAATACGTTACTCACGAATTAAATTACAACAAAAAGAAAGGTATTCATAAACTGTTATATTTCCTCCTTTTACGCAACAAAAACGGGAAGATTCTCTACCGGCTATGATTTAAGAAGAACAGTGGTTTCTTTACAACAAGCGGCGACAATCAGCTCAGTTGTTAGACGCCAAGAAAGCTGCGCGACACTTCTGAATCGAAGGTCGAACAGAAAGAATGGCATAACAGTTTGGTC
>NC_136523.1:55056286-55156286 GCF_053919585.1 Euprymna scolopes | reverse complement strand
TTTACAAGTGTTTTTGTTATAGATGTACATAATAATAATTTGATAAGAATGTTTTAACTTAAATAGAGATGGTATAATAACATTGTGGGGTCTGCGTTCTCGCTTGCCTTCCATAGAATGGAAATAGGCACACACTTAAATAAAACTTTTCATATCTATCTGCGTAAGTATACTTTGATAATTATGTTTCAGTTTGAAGAACTATGGTATAATAAAATTATGGGGTGTTCGTTCGCGCCTGACCTCCATAGAATGGAAATATGTCACAAAGTTTAACAAGTTTTTTTTTTAATATAGATCTACAGAATATTGTGATACGTTTTTCAGTGTGAACAGGTATGGTATAATAAATTATGGGATTCATCTATTTTATTTTTACTTTCATCATATTTTGTTTGGGTTCTGATACCCCCAAATTCGAAGATATATCTTTACAACCCTTCCTTTTCATAACCTATCATACTTTCATACATCATAGTCTGTTTTGTGTAGGCTTCTGTGAACCCAGTCAACGACGGGTACTTTTACTAGTATATATATATATATATATAATATATATATATATATATATATATAATCTTGTTTGAGTATATGTCTTTGTGTGTTGAGCGGTGTTGGTATAAGTGTTTTGTAGCTCTTACTTGTATAATATTGACTGGCAGACGGATCAAACACCATTCAATATCGACTTGGCCTAGTTAGCTTTTTCTTGTACTTTCTTCGCTGTCTGATTTCAGCTCTCGGAGAAGTATTTATTCCTCTCTAATGAGATTTGAAATCCGATGTGTCCTATTCTGTTTTATAAAAGAAAGTTCAAAACCGAATTAGCCACAAAACTCGACCTAGTTTTCCTTTTAAAAACGACGACTCCTCCTTATTCAGCAAAATCAGACCGACCACGTAACACATTTATCAAAGAAATGGCATTTGTAAAGCATCAGTCTGTGCAATGGTAATATTAGATTTTGAGATATTTCTGCATCAGATAATAAACACGATTATGCGAAAAGGTATGCTAATATTAACACGAATGTGTATATGTTTGTTTCTCTATGTGTAGATATTTGTATCGGATTATGTTTTCGTTCGTTTTTTTTTATTGTGTATTTGTTTTACATCACATGTGCGTATATATATATATATATATATATATATATATGATTATATATTTATGATTATATATGTATATATATGATTATATATGTATATACATGGATAGATAGATATAGTTAGATAGATATAGATATATATATACACACACCACACACACTTATATATATACATATATATATAGATATATATATACATATATATTCATAAATACATATATATATATATATATATATATATATATATATATATATATAAGTCTCTTTAATGATACTAGATTAACAAATCTGAAACAAATTCGAACTTTACAAAATGATCATTTGCACGGTATTAAAAACACTCGAATGAATATTAGAAATATCTCCATTATTATAGTAAGTATAGGAGCAGTCAAACCCATGACAAATAATTTGAAAACTACCTGTCGATTATATCCAGTTAACCAAGTGCAAGAGAAATATCAACTATCGAACTGAAAATACAATGTTAGAATTTATTGGTTAGAGTGTCTGAAATTGTATTGGAAAGTTTGTCATCTCTAAGGATTACGCATTAAAATTAAAACAAAATTATTGAAGGTACTTCGAGCAGCTTTTAGACAATATCCTAGTGTAGTTAAGGCTATTCTATACTGAGATTTATCATAACGGCCTGGTATGAGGATACTTTTCTATAAAAGTATTTTCTGGCCGAATAGTTTAAATTCGAGACCCAAATACGAGTATCGCGTTTTGACTAACATGCAGTGAATTTAAGAGATACTGGCGGGGGTACCTGGCGTTGCCCGGCTATTTGGAGGTGTAAAAGAAAAAAATGTTTTAGTCGGGAGGGAAGTTTGAACTCGTCACGCGAAGGTGGAAAAGAAAGTGAAAGAAAACGTGTGGTCTTATAGCTACACTACGCGACCGTAGGAAGTGAAAAAGATTCAAATTTAGCGATGTCAATCAAAAAGTTGACTTGCAAAGTGAATGCAGAAATAAACGTTGCCTGAAGGCCAGTTAAGCTTTCTGGCGTTTCATTTATTTGCTTCCCCGCGATGTTGGGGAACCCAAGGTCCTCCGAAAAAGGGTGAACTTTCAAATGAATAGCAATTGTCTGACATTAAGGGTTCTTCTCACATAGATTAAAGCTCATTGCTTTCAAGATGTCCCGGCACGAAATGCCGCTGATGGCTTTGCTTCTATAAAAAAAAGCCGAACAAACACGACAGAACGGAATAGCGTGAATTTTGTAAAAGTCGATATAGATCACCAGTCGCAAATCGAATATATTACAATCTAGGGAATATGTAAAAAGTTCTAAAATATAGTAACACACCCCCTGCGAAAAAAAAAAACTTTGCTAGACATACAAAAACGCACTGCAATTTTTGCCTATTATATATATATATATATATATATATATATATATATATATATATATATAGATAGATAGATAGATAGATAGATTGCGAAACTTCGTCAGATCATGTTACTTCAAGTAACACCTCGAGGCTGAATACTCTACCAGACTAGATGAATTTATGTCCGAGAATCCCACTGAACCAAGAGACTACAATCAAGATATACTATAGAATATTAAATAAATAATTACGGAACGGAAAATTATGTTTCCAATTTTTATTAACCCAGTATTCGAGAGCTTAATCAGTACGTTAATTGACTGTTGGGGTATCTCTGTATCTCATATAAAGCTCAAGTGTAAGTCTACTGAAGCCCCCCCCTCTATTTTCCAAGTACGTTGGCGGAAATAAAATGAAACAAAAGCCTATCTAGAATAGGTAAAATTTAACTTTCAGATTAATCAAATCTAATTAATAAAACCCATTATGCATGTGCGTCTTTCTCTGTCCGTCTTTTTCCCCGGAGACGCATTGTTGTAGAGATTTTTAAAGCTAGCCGTATGCTCCCGTAAATCATGGACTGTTGTCTTATATGACACTTAGTGGGCTATTGAGGACATTTCTTACTTTGCCAAATGAGCTGATTGTCTTTAATCGAAGCTTTTCGAAGCTCTAATCATTTGTAAAAGCTTAGCTTAAAGTGTTCAGAAAGAATGAAGATAAATCATTGTTAAGTAATTATTTTGAACTAACCAACCGAGATCCCACCTGTGACACCGAGCTTATAAGAGATATAAACAATAAATCCAAAAAAATATCATAAAGAGTTATCATATTTATTAAATATTGGCGGCCCTGTCGGTGGGGCATTAGAATAGGCCAACTGCCCCCCCCCTGCAGAGGGTAAAAGTCCTTCAATGGGGGTCCTTGATATGACCTTAAACTATATCCAGTGGTGAGGTCCCAGCTTGTGGGCTTGGGGGAGTGTGGAGCCACCCTTTAATTACTATTGCTCCCAGGTCCACTCTGTCCCGAAGTGGTAGTACCTGTTAGGGTCGCAACTATGGGTTAAATAGAAACCGACGTAAAAACAACAAATATATTCTATTAAAAATATTTTTCTTCAAAATCTTTGGATTCGGTATTAAATAAGCCGAAAAGGGTTGATATGCCGTAAAACAAAAACAACCAACCAAATCATTAGATATTTGCGAATACGTGTCTATATGGCTACAATTTTAAGTGATCACACTGCCCAATATATTTTGTTTCTAGGGTTTCTAAGCTGATGTAGAATTATTTGGGAGTGCTGATTCCAAAACTCATATATTTTTTCTCATACTGTGAAGTTGTTGATACATTTGCTATTGCCTACCCTTTTACATGTTAATTAGGTGGCATACCTCTTCGTTTGGACTGCCATTATCTCCCGTTAGGTTAAATTTTACGAGGAAGTTACACTCTTCCTAATTTGATTTTCTAGTTGGTCTTTACTTCCCTTTTGAAAGCACTAGCGATAGCACCGCACTTTCTTCTTTATCCGTTCCCACCCTCTGCATCACCAGTATATTTTACTGAGTTCTACTACTGGACAATGTGGTCATTTACTTTGTCCTACAACATGACAATTCATGTTCCATTTCTTAATGAACTTATTCAGTCTTTCGATTTCTATAACTTAGTCATTTTCTTTCCCTCGTTTGTTTTTATAGTTTTTACTTTCTCGTACCCGCCATATTTTTCATTTTCAGTTTTTGTTTTTTTTCTAGTTAATATATATATATATATATATATATATATATATATATATATATATATATATATATATGAACAAATGATTAATAAAACATGTTAAAATACATCTTGAAAAAGAGTTAAAAACATATTTAATTTAAAAAAAGAAGCATAAGATAAGTGGATAGTCTTTAATCCGCGGATTTTCGAAGAAATACTCGCCTTCTCATCAGAGGGCAGGAATTAGCAAAATGCGGGATCGGATCTTGCATATAAATGTATTTAATGAAACTGCAAGTAAGTCACAGATCTTACTTGGTAAAAAAAAAAGCGTGAGGTAAGGGGAATAGGAGGTAAAAGAAAAATGATAAAAATATTTTACATGAATGGATAGTCCGGTAAAGAGTAAAAAATCCAAGAATGGTAAACTCCAAAACGGTCGAATTAAAATTTTCAATCCAATGGGTAAATTCCAAATGTTCCAAAATGATCCAAAAGGCAGAGTTCCTTGGAAAAAAATCGCAAATGGAATTAATTCCAAATCATTAAAAGAAAAAGCACTGGAGAGAATATTTAAAACACGTCTGTCAAGGCTGGAGGAATCAAGTAAATTATATATATATATATATATATATATATATATATATATATATATATATATATATATATTGAATATGTATTGCTCTTCAGAGTCGTTATTTTTATAAAAGATTATCTGACTGTGAAGCATAGGAGCGTTCGAGCCAGTGCATCAGTCGTGTTTCTGTATACATTCTAGTACCATTATTATAAATTGTTGGTAGTTATTGTGAGGTGAGTTCATAGGTAATGGAATCAAAAACTTAAAGTAAAAGTCAATTTAGCTATACAATTAAGTATGTAGTTGGTAAGAAGTAGACACATGGCAGTAAATAGGTCTAACAATTGTGAAGTATTTTCGTTAATGCTGGGTCAAAGAAAACTATTAAGCGAGGAATTCATTTATAAGTCAGACAGGAAATTATTAAGTTGCATTATTTTAATTTCGTTGCTGATTTTTGGAGCAAAAATTAGGCGTACTACATTATCTTCAAGGTGACCTTGTTTAAATAATCCATATGTGCTTTGATATATTTGCGGGGAATATACGTTGAAATCCAACATAAAATTGATCAGTGGCTTTGTAAAGTGTGCTTAACTTGTTTACTTCAAAGTAATGTTGAGTGATCAAGATAAGGTAAGGACACCCCGTATTGTATGTAAGCAATGCGTTTAGCATTTTTAAAGCGTGCAAAAATACAAAGAAAGTATTTCTTCTTTGGTATTTCAAGCATCTGGCGCGAACGAAAACCATTTCAATGAATGCTATTTCTGTGCAATCAAAACAAAAGGGAATCAACAGAATAAAATAGGAATTCGTTCGTTTATCTAAACCCAAAGTCTAACAATTAAGCCAACTGCACATTGAAATTAAATTCCTGGTCCAGTTTTTACAGGCTTTCCTGAATTAGTATTGCCTTGTTCTGAAAGGCAAACCACGCCTATGTTTTGGGACATTAACATTAGTAAAGCCACACGTTTATATATAAGTTATCCCCCTTCTTATATTGTTTTTTTTTCCAGAAGAATTTACTTAGATTTAAGATCTCAGGATTTCCACAGAATTTTCTGAACTTTAAGTTTTATGACTAAAAGGAAACCTCGCCTATGTTTTCGGCACAATAGTTGCTGAAGCCACAGTTTTAGATGCCAGTTTTCCTTCTTCAAATATTGTTTATTTTTTCAAGAACTTAATGCTTTGATTTACGATCTCAGAACGCCGAGCTTCACGACTCAAAGAAAAAACTCTACTTAAGCCAAGAACTTCCATAACATTCTGTAGAGAACGTCACATTGAATTATTGCCATATTCCCCACAGGAAAATGACATATGCTGCAACGATGTTGCCGGCCATTTGCGGCAAGCTGATGTCAGACAGTATTAATCTTAATATATTTTATAGACAGCGTCAAAAGAAATGTTTAATGTGGTCTTATTCACAATGGCCACACATATTGATAAGTTACTCAAGGTCATTTAACGAACATAAAAAATATGAAATGTAATTTGTTCTAATAAGTATTTCATGCGGACATTACCAACACATATTATGTGACCATTTAAAAATGGTAGCTTGTCTCCTTGTGCTAAAAAGTGTCTGCACAAAATTTCCTAACTTGATGAGTTTGTGGAATACAGGGCAAGAACAAAGTAATGGATAAATAAGATTGTCCTGTCCGTAGCCGATTGATTCCTGGTTCTCTCAATTTTCGGGGTTGTCCTTTGGCGGAGCGCTTAAAAATTATGGGTTCTCCTCTTCACATTAAGTCGGGCACTATGGACAATTTGTGAAGGTTGTGGAGAATAATGGTGACGTTTGCAAATATATTTGCATGGAATTTCCAGTCCTAACCAAAGAGAAATTAAAAGCTGGTATTTTTATGACTACCATATTCGAAATTTGATGATTGATGTTAATTTTTATAATGTTAAGGTTCTTTCAGATTTGAGAGGTTGGCGGCGTTTATGAATGTAGTAATGCAGTGGGGGAAGATGTGGCTGGTTACCTTTAATGCATCCAAAACAAAACTCCTATCCTTACATCATCAACGCTCTGATCCCGAGCTGGCATCAATTGTGATGGATGGATCTCGTCTGGGTGAGGCCCCGTGTTTTGACAAGCTTCTGGGTTTGACCGTTACTCCTGATCTGAAATGGAACACGTACATCAAGTCTGTTGCCAAGGTCGCTGAAAAAATGGTGGCATCCTTCTACCGCTCCAGAAGATATCTCACTACTGATGCAATTCTCTATCTATATAAAAGCCAAGTACGCCCAAGGATGGAATAATGTTGCCATATCTGGGCAGGATCTGTTAAAAACAGCCTATCGTGCCTTGACAGAGTACAAAAAAGACTTCGTGGCTTAGTGGGGGATGCCCTTTTCTCTACCCTGCAACCTCTCTCCATCACAGAAGAGACGTTGTGAGCCTATCCTTGTTTTATCGTTATTTCCATGACAGGTGCGCGTCTGGACTCCAATCTCTGGTCCCCCCTCGCCAATCTTTCATGAAAACACCCGTCTAGCTGAATGCACTGTGAAAACTTTCCCCCACTCTATATCTGTGCCTAAATCAAAACGCGGATTCCATGAAAATGCTTCTTTCTTAGAAGTGCACGCCTGTGGAACTCTGTTCTGTCTGCCTGCTTCCTTCCGGACTACAACTTGGATGTCTTCAAGTCCAATGTTAACAAATTCCTAATGAACCGCCCCCTTAATTAAACACTTTATCAAATCTCCACACTAACGTAATGTACTTGCAATAACCCTTATCCCTGAGTGGCTTCTGGGCCTTGATAAGTGGTGATCACTGTGTAAAAAAAAATCATTTCTGGGTAAAATAAAGGCGCCCGACCACAAAGAGCTTACTAAAACATTACTTATAAGTTTCCTTCAACTGCTTGCAAATATGAACCTCAAGGTACATGTTTTAGATGACCATCTTCCCGTTTTCTAGAAACTCTAGGTGATTTGAGCGACGAGAAATGAGGCGATTCCACCAAGACATAAACGACATGGAAGCTGGCTATCAATGCTGTTGGGATGCCACCATGCTTGCAGACTACTGTTGGTCTATCAGCGAGATGAAGCTTTACTGTCCCCATTTAAAAAATCAGGAAATGCATTTTTTACAACTTCAAACTTTAATTGTGAATATGTCGGTGTGATTTCATGAAATCGTTTCTATAACTAACATAAACATATTGTTTCTTCTATTAGTATGTGTTATTGTAGCTATCGGCTTCATTAAAATGTGGTAGACTATAGCAGAAACACTAGACTAGAACAAAAGTTCTTGTATCAACATGCTCAAATAAGAAACATCGTGGGCATTATGCAATGTTTTGTTGCTTAGTTTAATTAAAGTACACCTTGATTGTCATATTAAAGTGCTGATATTTTAACAAGGAAATCATTAAGTACTATTGCTGTGGTTTAATGTCGATAACTTCGAATACTGAACATTTTTATGGCGTGTTTTAATAACATTTTAGTATAAGTACTGCCAATTAAAATAGGCATAATATTTCAAAATAGTTAAACTATTAGCATTGATACTGCAATGCTAATTTTGTCATCATGCAAGTTAAATTGTATACATATGCCCTGGAACATTGCTAACTGGATTTCTCTATGAATTTAAGCGCCTGTCCTAGAGTAGTTCTTAGAGATTCGGTTCTTTTCTAGCTTTCTATGTGGAACATATAATTATTTTAATAAATCAAATAATATTTTGTACCTTAGCAAGAAGTATATCATTTAAAAAAGTTAAAATTTCAAAAGAAAACACACAGTATAACTTAATATTTCACACCTTTTAAAATTGTGGTAGACTCTTGGAAATTAAGTAAGTTATGGCTATATATCTTATGATATGGCTATCTAATTTGTATGATTTCTGGTTCATGTGAGTAACTACAGACGAAATTGGAATGATCAATACTGGATGAATTTGAAGAGTATAATATGAACGTCAGGATATTTTAGAATAGCGACATGCAATAACACCGTGTTGAATACTTCAGACTTCATTTGGACTATATTATCTGAATCAGGCACCGGTTTTTCAGTTGCATAAAAGATTTCAGAAAAACAGGGAATCTGTGAGGGATGATGAGAGGTATCGGAGGATAAATGGAAGTCAGAACAACAAAGGTCATGTGCCAAATAAAGAATGCTATGTATATGAAACGCAATATGTTTAAAGAGACAATAAATGCAAAGTTGAATTTTAGTATGAAAAACGTACACATAATTATTCTTGTGCAACATAGATGTGAAATATTTCCGTGAATTTGTCCCGAGGGTGATACATCCTTGCCATAGACAATTTACAACGATGACATTAACAGAGTCTCCCACATCCATATAGTCAAGAGCATGATTCCACTGAAAACTTTGAAAGCTGTCCAGGAAAACCTTGAAGGCTGTCGTTATGACCCACTTGAGGAGATTAAATATAATGTGCCGAGGGTTATTCATACACTAACACAAGAGCTATCCATGAATACTTCCAGAAGAATTGTGAACTCTTCAACGGGTACATTGCAACTGGAGGAGATTCTTGGAAGAGAACTAGAGTTAAATGTGTGTAGTATCAGTAAAAGTGCGCATACAAAAAAGTCTGAAAACTCCTATATATGCTTAAATGAAAATTGCTGTCAGTGTGTTCCTGTAAAATTTTACAAAATTACGAGTACTTATCCTGACTATGTTTGCAACTTACTTCCTGAATTTGACTATTGCCCCTTTTTAAATAATGGTTGAACATTGATGCATTGTCATTAAAATTGATGCTATATAATTAGGTTTTAGGTTTTATTTAGTGACATTCTCAGTATGCAAGATGACAAACATGCACAAAGTCCATGTATACTTCGTCTACCTGAAATGTTTTATCATTTTTCAAGATTGTATCCTGAAATACGTATGATCGTTCCGAAGGCATTATCTTCCAAAAACATTATCAGGTTTTCCCTGAATGCTACTCTTGCGCGGGGAATTTTATTAGAAAAATACCCTTTTCTTAGAATTCTAAACGCAATGCCGAAATACACTTGTGAAAAGCTATTCGTTCACATGTTTACATAGTTTAAAAAAAACACAACACAGGATTAGTGATTTATATATAAAATAAATATGAATAAAAATCTGAGACAAGGTTATCAGAGGGTACACGATAAATTAGGAATATTTACAGTGTTTTATCGACTCGTAGATTACACGTACTTATTAGCGAACTTAATTCCCTTGATAAACCGGCAAATACTGAGAATTGTAATGAATATCATGAATGGCGTTTACATTGAGAATAATCAACGTTGGCTTTTTATCTATGGGTACGAAACAATTCCTTTGTCTTATCTTTTTAATTATTCAGGCTGTCTAGGATTATTTTCTTTTCCATTGAGTTTTAAAATAAATATATCTTCATAGCGGAATTCTTATCAGGATATATAAATTGTCTGACAAGGAGTCATTGCCGCTCTTTAGAAAAAAAAAATTGATTTTTAATTCCCCAGGCAAATCAAATTTAGAAACATGACGCATTTAAATCATCAGATTTTTTTAATAGCAGCACAATAAGGCATTTTTTATGCCAAATAACGGTATCAATTATTATGGAGATAGTTGTTAGGATTATATACGACACGATATGTTACCACACTGGTTTCCGCTTAATTACCGAAGTTAAAAAAGATTAGTATTTCTTATGATAGAAGTTTGAAAATAGCAGATCTATATATGTGAAGAGGATCTGTAAGTATCCTTAGATTGTGAATCCTTCTGCGCATAGCTATATTTTGTCTGTCGAGAGGGCAACATACAGTAGTGATACAACTAGTATTCTTCTACAAAAAGATCAACAATTTCACTTGAGCATGAAGTCCTTAAAGGAGTAGAAGAAGTGGTATCTTTTATTCAACTGCGAGCAAACTCACGGTAAAAAATGACCAGGAAAGTATGTTTCGCTAGTGTTCAAAGCAACATTAATATGAAATAAAAAAAATCGATTAGGTACATTTTATCAAAAAATATTTTTAAAGAATGGGGAACACAGGAATCATGTTTTTAACAATAACTAATTTATTTTTTGACACACTTTTGGAAATTGTAGGATGTCTGCGATTTTACAGGTTTACAAATGGAACTCACTGCCAATTATCTTCAACCAACGAGTATGAGAACCATCTTCTATTTAAAAAAAAACTTTAAAATCGTGCAAAAGAATCCGTAACATCATTATCCTCATACACATGATAGCGTTATTCAAATGACCGTAGTTTTGCTTCCTTATCAAAATAAAAAAAAAACATCAGCTTATATGTCAATACCTGCCACATAACAAAACCATGCCAATTCTTGTCGGAGGCTTATTATATATATAAAAATACACGCTGCCCTAACTACATGCTTTGGAGAATACGAAATACACTAAAAAACAATACGACAAATTAGAAAAGAGAAGCATAGTAAAAGAAAATAAAAAAAAACTGATAAATAAAATATTTATTAAAATGTCAGTGATAATAGACAGAATTTGACATTTAATAGAGATATAAATTAAAAGAAAAAAAATTAAATGCGGAGTCGATTTGGCAAAAATGCTGAGATAAACATTTTTTTAATGCAGCAATTTTAAGAGAAACTTGAATAAGAGCAATTTTTCCACTAAATATCGAATATTTAATCGAAGATAGTACGGTCATCGTTCCACACATAAATTCTCATATTCTTAACTAAAAAAATAAAACCGCTGAAGAACTACAGCGTCGGGAATGGTACTATTACAACAGGCAATATTTTGTGCTATGAAATTTATTTTTCTTACATAGTCACTTTTATACTTAATGTACTTTTGACAGACTCTTAGATGCCTCCTTCATAAAAGTCAGACACGTGTTTTTCGAGACACGTCTGGTTCGCCACTCTAAAATCGCCGAACCCATATACTAGCTGTGCTAACATCAAACGCATCTGCTTCTCAAACGTTTAACAGGCGCAGCTGAATCTTGACCTGTTTATTTATTTCCGCATGGATAAATTCAATGACTAATCTCTGCTTCTTAACAACGTCCATAACAGGTGTTGCTTTATTAGATCTTCACACTGCACAATATCTACAACAAAGCGGTGAAATTTTAAGTTCATGAATTCATAAGTGCAATCACTATAACAATGTAATTAGCAATTACCTCTGATTTATCCGGTTTACTTAGTCAACGTCACTCGAAATATTAATTGCAGTTAATTCCATAAAAAAGTGCATGCTATATATTGCTTAGAGTTATTTAGCATCATATTACGAGTTCATTAATTCTCTATAAATCAGGTCATCTTATTGGAATTTATTGTTTCTGAAAGTTTTAGATGAGTAATAGGTATTTATATCATTAGGATTCATCGGAATAATGTTCTCATCTTGAGTATGACATTTACAAATAGAAATAAAATAGGTTTAAAGCTCCTAAGATTGATTCGCACTAGAATTGTTCGCAAGTACCCGTTGCGCAGTGGTTAGAATAATTGGAAAAAACAATTGTAAAAAATGATATCATCCTGCGAACTGCAAATTACTTGCGACCTTTATCCAGTCATGGTTGACGAATCAAGTGCATATCCTACCCCCGTAAAATAAATAAAAGGGTTCCGCGCGAAATTCCGTACACATTCCCGAGTTCCACAGGAACATTCCCGAGTTCAACAAGATACAACTAAAGAAGGTGGGAGGTTTATTGTTTGGCTTGTTTATCTTTAGTTAGAATGCATTCTTGGGATCAGCCGGGTACTTAAAGAAGAAACTACGTGATGGTTCGTAACGTCGTACACGATGTCCTTGTGTGGAAAGAACTAAATACGAAATTTACAAACAGGTTTCCAGTCTTGTTAATTAACAATTAAGCGACCATCAAATCTACGGAAAATCATGGCATGCAATCAGCTGCATGCATTTTACACGTACTGTTGACGTTAGCTGTGTTTGTATGTGGCGTTTTTCTACGCATATAAAGTTTGGAATTCGTCTTGACAATCCATTCGATGGATGTCCGACTTTGTGCCAATATTTATTTTCTATCAGTCTGAATTAATATTTTCTACATGAATAGGACCCCTAATCTTTCAGGTCTTATTCTCTCTTAATTTAAGAAAACGGGTAATGTTGATAATCGTCTGTAGTGGTACCCAAGGTGAATTCCTTAATGGCATTTCTTTCATGTGCCAGAGTAATCTGCTTCTTGTAATTAGTACTTTAATCCTTAAATTTTCACTTTGTGTTACACCTTGTGGTAGGAGATAGGGGATACATATTAACTGCAACATACCATCATGTCTCCATTCTCATTGTCAGGAAAGTAGGCTTCGAAGTGGCACACATTTCTTTATATTAGTTTAATATTCTATTTATTACAATGTGGCCAGATGGAAAGGGAAAAATACATCATAGATACATAACATTTATGCTTTGCATTTGAGGTTTAGAAAGTTATTAAGATATAGGCGAGTTTGTGAACTTGTAAAAACAGTAACGTCAATAAACGGAAGGTCCAAAGACAATTGCACAGGCAAATGTGGAGTTGGTCTCTTGTATTCTATGTCTACGTAGTTGCTGAATACCTTTTCACATACTTTTATGGGGTGTTGCAGTGTAAGAATGCTTATTTCCATATAGTAACTTACTTTAAAATCTATATATATATATATATATATATATATATATATAAAAGCGAAAATGTATGTATGTATGTATGTGTGTATGTTTATGTGTTTGCTAAAAACTTTCGACAGACAGAACAAAAATTCACAAATTTGGTCTCATATGAAAGCCCAATCCTTCGTTGACAAATATCGAAAAATTGGCCAAAAGCGATAATCTTTTCAACCTGAAAACCGTCCTCTCATCACGAAATCGGTTGTACGCATGCGTCAGACGACGTCATAACCTGATTCATTTTAAATATTTGTAGAACTGATAAAATTTAATGTACGTCGTGTTAGCTCAGTTGGCTAGGGCGTTGGGTTATTATCTAAATCTTTTAGGTTCGAATCGTGGTGTGAGATGTCTTCTTTTTTTTCGATTATTTAAATTTTAATATTGAAGCAGGGTTATTTAAGCCATTTTTCACGTAACGTTTGTTTTTCTGTTTTTTTAATTCGCTTATTCTTAGGTTTTCATTAACCCCCCACACCTCCGACCGACCGCACATACCCCAAAACACCCGGATACCCACCGATTTTTTTTTTGAAATTTGAATATTGAAACAGGCTTATTTAAGCCATTTTTCACGTGTTTTTTTTTCGGGGGGGGTAATTTTCAGAAGTTTTAACGTTCGTTTTTCTGTTTTCTTTTTTGTTTTTCAGATTTTTACATTTAACATCGTTCGTTTGCCTTACGTTAGTTCTTTTTTGTGTTTTTTTTCTCGATGTTTTGATAACCCCCTATCGCCCGGATACTCCCCCCGCTTTATTTTTCAGATAAGTTTTAACGTTAGTTTTCGTGTTTTCTTTTTTTACTTCGCTTATTCTTAGGTGTTCATTAACACCCCCACCCCCACCGACCACACACACTGAAAAACACTCGGAACGCCGGTTACCCCTCGCTATTATTTAATAAAGACGGGCAATATACCCCAAATTCTTAAACCTTTTAGACGAGTGTGAATATTGTTATTGTTAAAACCACTATAATTACTGCTATGACCGCGTTCGCTAAAAAAAATGATCACTGTGTTTCGGCTGCTATTAAAAATACGAGACGCACCTATGTGTATTTCTCCTTCCAAATGTCACACCATCATTACACAGCAAAATTCACCACATTTCTGAACGCTTTAAAAGTTCCTTTTCTGTATTACATTTTATTTCTTTTAACTGTTTTATTACTAGACACGTGTTTTAAGTGCATGTTTGGTCAAAGTTCAAAATAGTAAACAGTTGAGAATTCATGACTCAAATAATAACACCACATAACATTTTTAACAAACGCACCAACATTAAATTCTCTATCGACTCGTAAAGTTTAAACGCGTGGAATCATTTCGAATATCATTTTAAAATATTTTATTTCAATGGAAGGTGTCAGGTTGACATACGAATTATGAAATGTCTGACAAAATTAACACTTCTCTCGATTCTATGCATAAACTCAACCTCGTGCAATTAAGCGCAGTTCCTCGGGGCATTTCCCTCACAAATATTACAAGACACCCTATTTACAAGCGAAAATCAGAGAAACGTTTGTTTATTACGTCATTAACACAACTGTAAGCTAAATAGATTTTAAAAGAATACCTCTGACAAATGATTACTAGAGATTATTAGTATACGGCACGAAAATATTATTATTACTTTTCTGTTTTTTGTTTGACTTATTAAATTAATTTTATTTTAATTATCTGAATTGCATTAGTTTATTCAAATGCAATTCGGATCATTGAACCTCGCATCAGTGAAGGGGCCGATACGCGAACAAGCCATGGGGAGGAAGGTCCTGAAACGGCGCACATTATTGCCTGATGACCCAATATTTTTGTGAGATGGTGCGAGATACACCCCATAAGAACATGATTATATATAAGTTTACGAGTGAATAAACTAAGCAATTCGATGACATAGCCCCGCCAAAACAAAAAAAAGAAGATAAACACCATTATATACAAGTGAAAAAAAAAACCCAAATAAAACTAAGGTGCGGAAGGCTCTAAAAAGGCGTTTTTTTACGCTTGACAACCGTCATTAACTTTATCCGAAATGGATTACTTCACAAGTGAAAAGAGATGATAGACACTATTATATACAAGCCTATTAGGTAGGTTATTTTAAACACACTATGTTCTGTTGTTCGCTTGCTTCATGGAGAGTTTCTGCTACTGTTCTGGTAGTGATTGAAACGTCAAGATGAGAACAGTATTTCGAATATCAAAATTATATGGAGAGTCGATCCTCATCTAAAAAATCAAATATTCTTTATGTCTGGTTTATGATTACTTGATTTCTTTCTTTTAACTACGTATGTTTATATCTCTTTCTCTGCTCGTGCTCAGTCCAAATTGCTCATATTGTTGACAGAATTTTATAAAGTTAATTAAGCGTTAATAACAGCGGTTTTTGCCTTAAACGATTTATAATCTGTATCACTTATTACATTTTTTGTATTAACTAAACTTTTTCCCACCCACAGATTTAACAGAACGCTGAAGGAGTTGGGCCAGCAAAGTTTTTTTTTTTTTCAAACCCAAAATTTGACCAGGCTGTCTCTTACTTTTGCACCTTAATTATATTCAGAATATATAATTGCCACATAAAAAAATATTAAAAAAATCCAGCTAATTTAACGAAAAACAAGTGAAACTGTAAGGAAATGGATGGCGAAATTATGTAAAGAACATAATCTCCCAGATAATGGACTGAATTTTAAATGAGTAAACGCTCGACGAATACGTTTAAAATGAATTAAATCTTGATTAAAATGTGAGAGATAACGGAAACAAATTTACATCGAATAAAACACATTTAAATTAAAAGTAATTTAAAATGACGAATGAGGTAATATAAATGATTACTGTAGTTGGCAATGAAGACGTAGAAACACACACGCGTACAAATAGTTATAGCTTTCATTTACAAAGTCATCATCATATTGTATGAAGCCGTGGAAATTATTGTTGAA
This sequence comes from Euprymna scolopes, assembly GCF_053919585.1. Lineage (NCBI taxonomy): Eukaryota > Metazoa > Mollusca > Cephalopoda > Sepiida > Sepiolidae > Euprymna > Euprymna scolopes. The sequence goes on along the minus strand of NC_136523.1, from coordinate 55,139,852 downwards.
ATTGGTTTAACACTGATATATAAACTGGGGGAGAAAGGCTAGTTCAGTCATGGTCGATAACCTTCCTAGAGCTGATGACCTGAACAAATTCTCCGGTTTGCAAACATAAATTGCTCTTCTTATTGCCGTCTTTCACACTCTTCTTTGTCTATGAGACAGGCACTGAGGTACAATACCTGAGACTCACTAGAGCCACCTTGTGCTGAACCTTATTTCATGGTTAAGACAATAAATGTCGTTTCCCTATATCCAATTTCGTTATCTTTTTAAATGTAATTCAAACCAACATTTTACTATTTTCCTAGGCATGGTCCCAAATAGAAACCCCTTACGTTCAACTGGCGATATGCTTAAAAAGGTATTAACGTGAGTAAAAAAAATATATAGCTTTCTAGCCATAATTATTTCGAGAAAAGCCGAAAGGATACCTAGAGCGATCATACAAAGGGAGCCAATATACAAAGTCGAAAGTTATTTCGGGGGGCAACAGGACACATAAGTAGTTAGCCTGAAACACCTCTTGTCGGAATTGGTGCTCTTGAAAACAACTAAATGATAATATCCGATTATTTATAGATTAAAACAGTAATGCGGGAATAGAAATGTGTCAGTAGGAGTAAGACTGCGTACGTATGTATGCGATGCCTTTCCCCAGGAATGATAAAATAAAACTTGTTAGGATACATAGTTCTTTCTGCGTAGATTCAGCAATATGTTTTATTGTAGCAGGGTGTACTATTTTCAATGCACACTTAAATGTTTGGCTTCTGCTGGACTCAATAATCTAACAGAAATTACGTTGCTTAATGATTACGTTATGTTTAATTACAGAGAAAATGTTCTAAAATGCAGTCTATTTTAATTCAATACGCCAATGCTTAGTCTATATTATCCAAACTATATTAACTAATATTTTCCCGCGAAATAATATTAATTTGACCTACTAAGTAGAAGATTTAGTGCATAATCATTATTGAACGGAATATTGAACTGAATAAATATCCTCGTGCATATCGATTTTCGTACATTGCTTTTACTCATATGAAAGAAGCAATTACGGAATTTTAAAATACTCTTTAATTTTCTCTATGTTCAAAGACATATGAATAGTACAAATATCGTGGTTAATTAAAGAAACATGCAATATGGCAAATTAGTTTTGAATTTACTTTAATCATCAACGTATCATAGGAATCAGAAATTCTATTCTTGTAATTAATAATCTTGATATTTTTATAGTCAGATTTTTCTTCTAGAATGATATTAGGTGCATATGAGAGGAACCAGGTTATAATTGCCAACATCCTAAGTGCTAATGACTTTTGTGGAACGAACTGCATTCGAAATAGTGACAGCCATGTCGACAGTCCGTGTAGTAAACCACTGCCAGCATGCCTACCTGCCTTTAGTTTAATAGGCCAATAATAATTGAGATAATATAAAAGATAACAGTCGTGATTACATGATATTAGCCTTAAAATTCTGTTTCGTACAAATTAATTAAGTCATGAAACATGATGAATGTTTAGTCGGTGCACTGTTGCAATATATAGAGATGCATAGATATTATCCGCCATCTGTGATAGAAAAATATTGGTGAAATTTATTTGACTTTTATTTCATTCGAAAATTTAAGACACGCAGTATCTGTCTTTTTATTTATTCCGGGCATAAACTGACTTTCTTCAGTGATCCGGGCAAGTCTGGCCACTTTCCAAAAACACAGCGCCATTCTTAAATAAAATAGGTTTCCTCAAGTGTTAAAGTAAAATTTTATCAAATTTATATCCTCCACGCAGTTTTAAATGGCCATAATTATATAACATTGACGATACAGTTAACTAATTGCATTGGTGTTTCGAAATCACGTAATGCGTTTTATTACGGTACATCGTCTGATCGAGTAAAATACAAAATAGCTACCCTCCGTGAAGCTAATTACCTACTCCGTCTATTTGATTAAATAAAAAGTTACCTCCCTAAATTTTTGACCATGTCAAACAATCAACAACTGGCCTCTCAAAGTGTTTCTTTGTAGGCATGTTAGAAGGCAAAAGAGGCAGAAGAAAAGCCAAGGAATAGGTGGAGAGAAAATGTTTCAGTTGGGTATCTCTCAACAGTAGGATGTCCATCAACCAACTTGCCCTGGATCGCAAGGAATGCAAATATATATATATATATATATATATATATATATATATATATATATATATATATATATATATATATATATATATATATATAAATAATAATAATAATAATAATAATAATAATAATAATAATAATAATAATAAATCAGCTGGTTCCCAATCAGAAGCAAGCAGAAGATGTGGCTCATGATGATGATGTCGGTCTTACTATATATAACCTATATTTTATTTACTTATTAGGAGAAAACAAAACATGTAAATTTTCTGGGACCACTGTGATAACAAGCCTCCCCAGATTACCAGTACTCTCCACCTTTTTCGATAAAGTTTGTGGAGTATATATGCAGCATCGCAATAGCCATTCACTGTTAATTGCTCATATACGGCGACATTGGTATTTACTTTAATTTGGGTAGCAATAAGACTCCCCAAAAGTCGAAACCCTTTTCTAACTCATCGAGCAGAGATCTGCCTAGTGCTTTCTCTTCTCGCTGTTTCTCACCTCCGTGACTTTTGATAACAATCCCTCCCTTTCTTTGATATGGGTGGATGAGAGTTTACCTATATTTATAGTTTTGTGGCTTTCGTTTTTAAGTACTGTTGTCGGTCTGTGATTATACTATAAGTCTAGGTGTTCCAGGGGAAGCTGTCTGCATAATTCCAAATATATTGCTTTCCACACTTGGTCGTGTCTATTTTTATATTAATTTTATGCTAGTTTGCTGCATTTTCTTATTATAAGTCTTATTGTTTCGTCTCTTTTTAAGAGAGTCTTCATTTACAGTTTCCTTGTATCATGCTGATATTTGTATTGCAGTGGTTTGTTTTAACTTTGTTTAATTATGCGACTCTTATTCGGGATTCAGTTTCGCTGATTAGGTTACCTATTTTTCCAAGTGTTTTCACTAGTTTTATCTTTTGACATTTTTATAAATCATTCGTGAAGCTGATTGTCTTCTCATTTTTTTCCTTTCTCTTCTCACCCGTTGTCTCTTGTTTGCCTGCATTGCTTGTTTCCTCGGTGTCTCTTGCTGCGGTAATTATTATTTCGGTGTTCTGTATGATGTATTTTTCAAAAGTTTTGGTGTAATTTAAAGTCTTTAGAAGACAACGAAATCTTCTTCATAAGTTTTTTTTTCTTTTTTACATAGAGTCGACCAACATCATACTTTGAGTTCAGTGCATTGTGTATAGATATGAGTTTCCTGATCACATCTAGATGCCTTTGTTCTTATATGGTCTAACATATAAAAGGTCCAGAGTATTTTACTAGTGACACTGCCCATGTGTTTATACATTTTATTAGGTTTCTACTATATAGTTTACTTTCGAGGAGTGTTTCTGCTATACTGAGGTATTATTTTCCAATTTTCTCTTTCAATTTTGTTGCTTGGATGGTTTCTATTCTACGAACTTCAAAATACCTTTTAGTTATCCTGTTCACCTAGTGCCCGTATGTCCGTTTTGTTGGGTTGTTTAATGCTTTCTGTAACTTCCAGTTTTCCACTTCTCATGATAAGCAGTGCACACTTATTCAAACTGAATTCTATTCAGATATTCTGACTGAAGATTCTGGTTGTGTTTATTATCGCCGTTAGCGCATATTTTTTTTGGGGGGGGTGCAAACAGTTTTATGTCATCCATGTGTACTAATTGTTTCTTTTTCTGTCATATGCATTAGTGAACTTGTATCGGGTATGGAATTTACTTAGTATATTGTAAAGGGAATCCGTGGATACATCTGTTCAAGTTTGGAAGTAGAATTCATGCATTCATTATTTTATCTATTCTGGTGCTCTCTAGTTTGCTATTTTTTTCGTCGGTTTGTCGGGAGGATACTTTTGCTGATTTCATTCTTTGTCTCCTTGTTAGTTTGTAGTAGTCTTTCTTTCATGTCCTTCAGCCATTCGACATTAATATTATGAACATGTCATTCTTCCTACATTTGGCTCTAGCAGCGTGTTGCTTTTGTCGGTTCAGCTTGTTCTGTTCGTGTTTTTCTTTCGTAATTATTGTATACTAACTAGAAGTAGTCACACGAGCCGTCATCAAAGATTGCTCTTTGAGAACAACTTGTGGTGTTCCCTGGAGTCTGAGTGATCAAAAGTCTCCCCAGACATCCAGTGCTCTCCTACTATTGTAACCATTTGTAAAACAATTTGCGTTATAACATAACCTTCGATAACCTTTTTAAAACAATTAGCGTCATCACCCCAGTCGCTTACCATTGATTCCTCGTGGACGGCGATCATTGACCATCACTGGAAATGAACCTTCCCAATGCCCCAGTACTCTTTACACTTCTCTAGCGGAGGTCTGGTTTGTGATTTCTTTCCTCTGTCTTCCAATCGTTCTTTACCCCCATTACTTGGTTTGGTGTCTGTTTATGGTAAAACTTCTTCTTCTTCTTCTTCTTATTATTATTATTATTATTACACTTGTAGCTTCGAGCGCTATCATTATTTTTATTAATAGCTCTGTTTTTGTTAATATTATTTTTTGTCCTTGCTAATATTATTTCTAGTAATTGAAGTATAAGGAAAAACGCAAATTAGTTTAGTTTCTTCTAATATGGAATAATTAATATTTATTTAAATATGTATAATGAGGGTAATTATTTTTGGAAACAATATCGCTACTATTATATGAAAGTGACTTCGTGTGTTATTGTGGGAAAGAGAGTTTCTTCAGCTAGGCACCGCCAAAAATGGCCGCAAAATCAAGTTGTTGTTGTTTTTTAAAACGAAATTACATTTATTAAAATCCATTATTTCTGAGTAACTTTTTTTCCAGAAAGATAAAACCCTGAATTTTATCATATAGAAAACAGAATAATGTAAAACTTTTTCTACTATTTTTAATTCAATTTTAAATGTTAAATTTTCCCAAAAAGTTAACAATTGACATTTTTTTTCTTGCACAAAAAGTGTACTTAAATATTAAAAAAAAAGGGGTTTTGAAATAATTAATTTATTTATTTATTGTCTAAGATTTAGGATGATTTTCTAAGAGAATATGCAAAAATATTATAATATAAGTACCTGAATTTCAAATAATTCCACTTATTCATATAGGTAACCAGATATTTCGCGTTGACGTAGAGTTCAGATCGACTCTGTTTACGTTTTCGTTTGATAAAAAGCAAACTATGGAAGACCAAACAGGCCAAAAAAAAACTTATTTTTCAGTGACGAAAATTTCAATGTATTATTAAGCTGAGGCTGGCCAGTACCAGATGGGTGACCATTTGTATGCGTTTGGTTTTTAATGTGTATGTGTGTGGGGGCCAGGTTCCCCAAAATGGGGGGGGCAATTTAAAGCAGAATAAAAAATATTATTTCAGCGCGTTTGGTCCACCGTAGTCAAAAGGCGGCAAACGTTTTCAAACGGGATCGAAAAAAATGATGCTATTTTTAACACAAAGGGCACAATATTTATCGAATTTTTTTTTTGGTATCGATTATTCAAAGCATGCCCTGTTTAATAATGGGCATGCATTATTCGGCTCGCTATAAAAAAATTGTTAATTTATTTATCAAAAATTTTAAAATAGCTTTTTTCGTATAAATATTAATTTTTTTTTTGTTTTGCTTAACTTAAATTAATTATTTTACTTAACATATTCACCGAATTTCACACTTCAAAACTCAAAAGCAGGATAATTAAACACAATCGAAGTTCTGATATTCAGACGTCAAAATAAGGTATGCAAACAATTTTTTTTTAATCTATAATTCTGTCCCTTACAACAACACAATATGCTGATTTCAGTTTCAGATGATTATTTTAAGCATATTTGTTCCCACTTCAAAACAAGGGGGGGTTTGTAAGCAAAAAAATATATATATATAAATATCGTTTATGAAAAATAAATACACTCTTATAAAGGTCATTCTTCACCTAATAATCGCTAAAAATTTCGTATTGATCGGATAATTACCTGATTTTTGGTAGATTTTTAAAAAGACGGTCCGTCAAAAAGTACTGACCTGCCCCCCCTTAGTTTTGGCGGTGCCTATCTTCAGCATATGTTCGGAAACAGCTGAAGTTATTCTTCGCAAATTTCACACAAAGGTATTTTTTTATGTATGGCAGTGTTCTCAGATATGTTGTGTACAGAAGTTCATCCAATATGTATCGAAAAATAAAAAAAAAATGAATCTTTAAATATTACTTCCCGTATAGATAGAATAAGAATTTTACAAGAGAGTGTTTTACGTAACATTGGCAAAAAAAATGGAATTATCAGTGTTATCAATTTAGAGGTTTCCCGCTAGTTCTAGAGATATCGATTATAATCAAGCAAGTAAAATTTTGCTCTAGCGGCTACCGGATTATTAAAAAAAAAACAAATAAACTTGGAAGATATTTGACACCAACGAACCTGCAACTTACTATTTTTAAAAATAATGAAAAGCGCTTGAAAATAACTTAAAACATGAGTAAAACTCATTCCGATATAAGAAAAGTAGATTTATTGACTTTCATATAAATTATATATGGACTATTTGTTTTCTTTTCACTTTAGTTGTTGGTATACTATTCTTAAACTTGCTATAAAATCGGTTTTCCCGAGTACATTTTATTTGGGGGTGGAGGTCTACCCTCTATTAATAAAAATAGGATCTAACGACCCCCTTAATTTAATAGTATTTATTCACTTAGTAAAGGTGCAGAAAGTTAACTGTCGAAAATAATAAAACACACAAATATTAGCAAAAAATAAAAAAAACGTATGCCAAACCAAGTAGATTTTAATTCTCTATCGACGTACATACTTTTTACGGTGCTAAAGTAATATCTGTTTTTACAATTTAATAGTATGCGTTTCAAAGTGGTAACAAGACACTGGATTTAAAACATTGCTTTAACGGTGTGGGGGTTTAATTCATGAAAAGTTGTAAATAAATTAATTATTCTACCACAATCACTATGTTTGAGTCGCAGTCTCGAATTTGGAGTTAGTGGCAGTCACATATTTTTTTATTTTATTTTTGTAAGAATGACGTCTCCAACGGTTTAGCGAGAAGAAACTAGTTATTAAAAGAAATGTAATAAAAAGAACAAAATGCAATTTCTACACATTTAAGAGATACCTGAATTTTCCTGCGTTTGGTATAAGATATTTTTTTTATTTTTGTGAATGAATACATTTTCTCGACTGTCAGTTCTGCTGCACTTTATCTTTTACTTATTTTTACTAACGTTTCAATGTTTTTTGTTTTTTTTTACATTTAGTTGTTAGCGATAACCAACATTTTTAAAACGCAGCACACGTTAACATATTTTAACATATGTTAAGACATCGGCGAAATTTATTGCGTTTATTTGAACATACGTTAAAGGGAGAAACACAATTTTCCACATGTGAGAAAAAAAATAACTGTCTACCTCTGATGGCAAAATTAATTTTTAACGTAGTGAAAACTCTGCTTCCTCAAAAAAAAATAATCGTTCGGGATTCGGATAACTTTTTTAACTACTTTATCTTAAATGATCTCTACTTCATTGAGTAAGAGCAGAAAAATAAAAGATAGTCCCAGGAAAGATTCTCTACTAAAACGATAATATTATTTAGAAAGCTAAAAAATAATAGACATAAAAGTAAGCAAAAAATAGATTGCAAAATGAGCAAATATTTAAATTGTAACCTTTTCATTTATAAAATATTTGGAGCAGGCACAATTATATTTGCTTGTATATGACGGTGGCCAGGAAAAGTGCTGTCAATTCAAGGTAAAGTAACATCTGCGAAATGTTTTACCGGTTTAGGATTAAAGACTGTTAACCATATTTTTGCTATGGGAAATAAATTTGGCAAGTTTTACTTTTTAAGATGATTTCGTGCAATTATCTGACATTACTAGGCAGACTAATGTTTAGAGGACCATTAAAGATCAGTGAGTTGTCCCAAAAAGATAGAAGGCCATAGAAATAAGGAAACATGTTAATGAACATTTATATTGAAAATCAATAAAAAAGTTTTACAACTAATGAATTTTACGAGCTAATAAAGAGTCTCAATAAAAGACCAACATGGAGTTTTATTAATATAAACAAATTTACGTCATTGTAAATGTTAACATTTCGAACGAATGGTTGGTAAAAACAAAAAATCTTCGTCATACGACGTAATAAATTGTTGCTATGCAGAGAATAATACAGGCTTCAAATTATATATATATATATATATATATATATAAAGTAAAATCATAGGATACGACTTTCATGATTAGTAACAAATTACAATATAGTTTATAATGCACATCCAATAACTATATAAAAAACACCGTGACGCGGGGCAAATACTGTAAACAAGAGCCTAGAGAACATCGTATTCCATACTGTAACCTGAAAATGATGAAGCGTAGGGCAGCGAAATCTCTATGTTTATATATATATATATATATATATATATATATATATATATATATATATACCGCTCCCCATGTGGGGGTACCAAATTGGTTAAAGGGAACATTATTCCCAAATTGCATGTAGGTAAAAATGCACTTTCGTAAATAATTGAATTCATTACAAAAACGTATCACAAAAGAAAAACAAATAGCATCTAAATAAATCGCGATTTATACAAACAGTCAGCGGGATGGACCAGCTAATAAAGACTTCAGGCTCATTAACGGGGCACTCGATTTCGAATCTCTCTATATTCAGCTACTGTGATGAGTCGTAGACAACGAAACACGAGTCAGTCGATAATTACATTTCAAAACCAATACATGGATATATATATATATATATATATATATATATATATATATATATATATATATTATTGACATGACATTGTAACGAGTGTTGCAATCCAATATCCGGTTTACAACTTCCGGTGAGCATGCGTACATAAACAAATAATCAACGCGACAATAAACGTATTATTTTACTGTCTACATTTTCAGCGTCCCAATTGCTTTTTTTTTTTTTCGGATTTAAATTATCCAAATAATCAATTATTAACACTTTCTTCATCTTTACATCGTTCATTTCCGTATTACATTTAAGTTATTTCAACGAATTCTCTGACAAATAAATCTACTTTAACCCGTTGACAACCATAACAGCATTTTACAGCAGGAATTTACTCACAACCTTCATATTTTAAAATTATTCTCCATTTTCTTCTACATTACCCACATAAATAAATACCCCCAAAAATATGTTTTTGTTGAAATTTGTGCTTAAAAACAAAGAATCTACGCTACAGTAAAACGTATTGTTTTACTGAGTATGTTTATTAGCGTCCTAATTATTTGTTTTGAACGTTTAAATAAAAGATATATCAAAATATGTATTTAACTTAATGTATTATGGGATGTTTTGAGTACACATTAAACTATCAGTATGGTAAACAATTTATAAGCCAATAGCTGTAAGTTTTTTTTTTTTTTTCAAAAATTAACAATTATAAACACACTAACTTATAGAAATCTTTATATTTTTATTTCATTTCAATATACTTTCATATAACATTTTCTGTTATGGTACAAAACACTACTTTCTTACGTCACAATCGTCAACCACATGCATTATTTCCATATTTAATATAGCATGCTGATGCTGACCCAACGGGTCACGGATAGTATATATATATATATATATATATATATATATATATATATATATATATATGGAAGTAGATTGTTATTTATCTTCTATCATTCAGGTAATAACTAAACAATCGACTAGAAAATGCCTTGAAGCTTGATTCACTGCCAGCTTCCATTTTTTTTTTCATCATAAGTTCAGGTTTTGGACAGTTCTTTTAGTGAAGAACTTATAGAACATCATATTTAGTAACACCAGCGGCCGTTTTTAGTTGATTGTTTTTGCTTCCTTCTGTGATATTTAATAAAAGCGAACCAAGAAAATCAAATATAGAAACAAAAAATATATATTTAAACGATGATCAGAAGCAATGAACAGAAAAATATATAAACAGAAGTAAATGAAAATACTAAAATTCTATAATCATTTTTTTTTGTCGGATTGATATCCTTATCTTTGTATTGGTTGTCTCCTCACGTTTCGGACATCTCATCCTCTGGCCTTATCCAGGTGATTAGTCATGAGGGAATAGGAATGCGGGATCTTGTAACTTTATCCCCATAAATTACTGATTTCCATCGTTTTTGTGACACCATTGGTCAATTAATTATCTGACCTGCTGAAACCAGTATCTTCTGACTAGCTTGGAACAGTAGGACTCAGCGGCTATATCTATTGCGCTACCAGCCTCATCGCTGTTAATCACCTAAAAAGACAAAAAGGATGGGTTTTACTAAAGCTAGTGAAATATAAACTACAATGAGGAGGAAAACACTCCTAAATATAATGAACACAGACATTATGAAGACTCATTATGAAGACTCATTTTAAAAGATTAAAATAAATATATATCATTCAAACACGGTAGTGGTTGATTAATATACGGTTAACTCGCAGATTTAGTCTTCTGGAAGTGCTTTAAAGCTTCACCGCTCATTCATTTTTTTGACCAAATTTCAAACAATTATTACAGATCACTAGCATGGGTCCCCGGCTTTGCCCGGGTGTTTAGAGGTGAATGCTGAGCAAAGAAAAGAAAACACCAAAAACGGTCAATGTTTTAAAACTTTGATCCCTATTATGACCCCTTAATCAAGTTATTAAGTTAGATCCATGTCCAAGGAACCTATATCCGAAATTTTAAGTGTTTAGACCCAATATTGTTAATGGAGTTTTGTAGAGTTCTCAAAGGTCAAATCGTTGAAGTTTGACCCCTTAAAAGCACAATTTCTGGCCGAAACCCGATCACATAGATTTTCCCAACTCTCAGTACCCTTTATATCAAATTTCGAGTCTGTAGACTTAAAATTGACAGAGTTATTGCGTTGGGAAATGTACACAGACACAAACACACAAACACACACAGCAGACACGTTCACTTTTATATATATACTAGCAGGGGTGCCCGGCGTTGCTCGGGTGTTTGGAGGTGTCTGCTATGCAAAAAAAACAAAAAAAAAAACAAAAAAAAATGGTTAATTTTTTAAAACTTTGACCCCTATTATGACCCCTTAAAATTTATAGTTTCGGGTTAAACTCACTTTATTAAGTTAGATCCAGGTTCACGAAACCTATATCTAAAATTTCAAGTGTCTAGACTCAAAATTGTCGGAGGAGTTTGGTAGAGTTTTTAAAGGTAAAATCGTTGAAATTTGACCCCTTAACAGCCAAATTTCTGGCTGACACCCGTCACATCGATTTTCCCAAATCTCAGTACCCGGTATATAAATTTCGAGTCTATAGACTAAAAATTGACAGAGTTATTGCGTAGGGAAATGTACACAGACAGACAGACACACAGACACACAGACACACAGACAGACACGTTCACATTTATAGATATATAGATATAGATAGATATTCTCAGTAATATTCTGAAAAAAAATCAATTTTCGTTCAGTAAAACAATGCCATGATTCATTTACTGGTGTCCAAATCGTAAAACAAGCGTAAGGACGTGAGCAACTTTTTTCTGACAGGTTTCTATTGCAACCACGACGCTTCAGCGGTTAGTGTTAGTACTAATTCACCGCTCTCGCGAAAAGAGAAGTCATAAGTGGAACAGAGATGATGAAAAAAGACGTGTACCGTGTGTTGTTTTACATATGTTTATGTCGACAAAGAAATTAGACTGAATTAAAACAAAGAACCAGTGAATTTACTGTAAACCAGCAAAACTCATGGATTACACAACAAAATGCGAGTATGAAACCTAATATGGTTAAGCTTAAGCATGGATAAGAAAAGGACAAGACATTCTAGGAAAAAATATAATTTATGTATCTATAAAAGTGAAAATGTCTCTGTGTGTGTTTTTGTCTTTCTTTCTGTGGAATTTTCCCTACGCAATAACTCGATCAATTTTCGATCTACAGACTCGGGATTTGCCGTAAAGGGTACTGAAATTTGGGAAAAATATTTTCAATATGGTTTCTGACAGAAATTCTGCTGTTAAGCGATCAAAGTCGCATGTTAATTCTCTGCATATAATTATTGTCCGAGGTTTTAGCAAAAATGTCTGTCGTAGAACTATCGATAATAATTATAACATGAATAATTACTTTGCTTTATACTCGGAAAAGTACTTATTTGCGAAAATTTTAAACGAAATATTTGTTTTTAGCATTCCTGAAAACATTTATAAAAGAAGTAATTTAAGGAAGGTTAAGTGGTGATCTAGCAGACCACAGTTAGTAAATACACGCACCCCTAAAAAATAACAGGCTCCTCCCCACCTAAAATGTGGCTATAAAGTGGGTGTTCATTTTATTTTAAATTAAATACAGAAAACTGATCCTCCCCTTGTAAACTATAATTTATCATATCTTGACGACTGCTCGGTTCTTGGGATTTAAACTGCCATTTTAGTTTTCAACACTGTATCTTTACCGGTATTTCAATCAGAGTCATTCGTTTTGTTAGTTTTGCATACGAGTTACAAATTATCTCATATTGCCCCAAACATCTGACCTTGATGGAAAGAAGGCTAAAACTTGCTGCTATGGGTTGAAATAACATACAGGGGAAGACTTGATTCCAAATATTTCTCATATGTAAAATCTACCTACTCCTGGTGTCATACACAGAGTAAATATCACAGTTTATAAGACTTATTTGCTACTGGGGATATTCATAACCGTGCACTATTTTCAAACAATGGGAGATGTCCCATATGAGAAATAGTTAGAATCAGATCATCCCTTGCTGTTATTTCAGATCATTTGAAAACAACGAAGCGAGTTTTACCCCCCTCTCTTTTTAGGTATTTGTCTCTGTGGGTACATAAAGCCACTCCCAAACTTCTCTCAAATGTTTTTGTCTACGGACATAAAACTTAGTATATAGTTGATTGTAGAACGGTGTCGATTTAATTTCAAGTCTGTGAAAGTTCCTCAGAAGGAGAGAACATTGAAATAAAATAGCTAACTAAAGCAGAGTATGTCGAAGAAAGCTTTGTTCTCGTTATTCTACGTTTGCACAAACGCAAAATAAAGTACCTATAGGCCAAAGTCGCCAGACAACAATGAGGTTTGATCGATAAATAACGACTAACTATAGGACGCTAAAATTTGGATTTTGATTGTAGCAGATGGAACACATGATTTCATATATATATATATATATATATATATATATATATGTATACATATATATATATATATATATATATGTATACATATATATATATATATATATGTATACATATATATATATATATATATATATATATATATATATACGAGCAAATAGTGAATAAAACATGTTAAAAACACTTTGAAATGAGTGAAAAACATATTTACTCTGAAAAGGAAACATTAAATAAGTGGATAGTTTTATTTAATATGTATATATATATATATATATATATATATATATATATATAATGAATGACACAAGTCTATATTCCAAAGTTCATTGCTTGTGATTATTTATACTTTATTCATTTAATTCAGTGGACATTTACAATTCTTGACAGTATCTGTTTCGTAGCACAAAATGAATCACCCAATTAGTGTATCAATTAGAAAATCTATTTTGCCCTAAACTCATCAGGAGAAATAGCAACAATCAATCGGTCAAAAATAAATAAAGTGCGTTTTGACATGATTAAAATCCGAGAATCGGAAGAGAAACTGTAAATAGCTTATGATATGCTTTGATTGGGTCATTTTAAATTTGGAGATAAGGTTACTAAATCTATTTATTCGCCCTAACACGTTCTCTCTCTCTCTCTCTCTCTCTCTCTCTCTATATATATATATATATATATATATATATATATATATAAACGGTCGTATGTATGTCTGCCTTTCTGTCTCTATTTCCTCTGAAAGTGAGAGTCAAAGAGCGGCGCTGGGGGGCTTCAACTGATTGGATTTTTTTACGGGACACTTTTTCTGGGTGTTTAGTCTGTTAAGATTGTTTTTTTAAGAGGAAAATGATGGCTGACGCTGCAAATATTTTCTCCAAAGTTTCTATTTGAAAAATGATAAACATACTTGAAAATAAAAATATTGCTTATTTGAACCTTGTTAGGAACTATTTTAAACATTAAAATATATATGGTTTTGCAAAAACTGAAACATTTTTTATTGGAAAATATTATATATCAGAAACGAATACAAACACACTAAAACTGGTTATAATCATTCCCACATCATGCATTAAAAGAAATTGTCTATGAACAATTAAATGAATAATAAAACAAAGTTCCTGTAGGTCTATGTTTTATTATTGCTCTTTCTACTATTTCCTTTTCGTAATATTATTGAAATATGATCATCGTCGACGCTCTGAATAATCCAGCGGTTAATGTGATACTCCGAGCCAAGCCGAACAGAGGCTTAGATATATCTGGTTCAAAATTTGCACAAGTACGAAGAAGGTTGTGAAAGGTAAGTATTTTCTCCAACTTTAGCACCATAACCTTTGCAACCTAACAACAACAACTGTCACCAATTTCACTTACACTCTACTTTTGCCCTTAAATAATCTAAAATGTAATCAGCAAAGTTGCTTCACGGAAACTGTCTGTCTGTCAAATGCAATTCTATGATGGTGTGTCGCATCTGACTATGAGATAGTACTTACCAAGTTTAATCTTAATAAATACTTTATGAGCCGGCCTCTTAAATAATAAAATATTATCAAATGCCAAGATTACTGATAATCATATGGTGTCTAATCGTATACCTGATACTCAATAACTCTTATCATTGCGAAGTTTGTTTTGCTTTATAAAAGATAGCTCTAAAGTAAAGCCAAAGAAAATCAATAGTCATAAACCATGGAAAATTTGCTGAACGTCTCATATAGACTGCAATGTAGTCTAGGTTACGTGTTACAGAATGATGTCAAATGCATACATTAAAGGCCAATGAATGTACTGACTAAACGTAAGAGACCGATTAATTTACTGTCAAATTCGGCTTCACACTCGAACTAAATGCTGTTAAAAATAAGTAAATGACCAACATAAATGTCAAAAACGGACAAGAATACAATATCATTCTATAAAAATCATTTCACATAGAAGAGTTATATACTAATAAGTTTTCCGTTCAAATTGTTAAAGACCAACAAAATTGATGTAATAATTAAATGTCGCTGGCGAACGAGATGCAATATAAGTTAAGCTGCAAATACAAATTTAAGTTGCTGTAAAACATAATTGCCAATTAGCAAGTGCAAAACAGTTTTAATTCTGAGTTACAAACTAAGAACATTGCTCTTAAATTTAAGCGGGACAATTAATATATATGATTACAAAAAATATGTCGCACACGATAGAAATACTGTAAAAACAACTTGCTCGAAGGAAAATGCTCTAAAAGCACAGTTTAGTAAAATAACAGAATTGCGGCTCTATACACGGAGCATACCAGTGATCTTTTGTCTTTCATTTCAATGTTATTAGTGTTCATCTTTATTAGCTTGTTGTATTACTGATTTGTGCACTCGATCGTTTTCGTAATAATTCAGTATCTTTACTGGTTTTAAGCCAATTTTTCTTTGGGTCTAAAATTTTTGGAAATGATTTTTATCACAAGTGCTTATACAGATCAATATACAGATAAAAAAAATAGCAATCTTTTGATATATTTACCTTTTTGATGAAGGTAATATCCTCAACCAAAACTTAAGAAAAACTATCGATATTGAGAAATTCAATCTCACATGATGTAAAACTAACTTGCAGAGAGAAGGTGACACAATGAATGAAAGGCAAACTAACCTGGTATGACAAAAACAGTCGGCTCTTCCTCTCCTATGCAATATCATAGCGTCATTTTGCATCTCGGCTAGGTCTGGTGAGTGACGCTTCGCAAGAAGCGTTACTTATATTTTAGTAAAGAGTTACTAACGCTTTTTGCGAATCATCACTAACCAGATCTAGCCGAGATGCAAAATTACACAATGAGTTTGAATGTTCTTTGCAAAAGGATCCATTTATTTATGATTCCAATAGGGTAGGCGGTTGCTTTCGCCGAATAGCAATTTAAATATAAACATTTTTAGAAGACGATATTTCCTTAAGGAATAGAACCTACTAAGTTAGGTAGAATAGTTTCACTTAGGAGAGAAAAGGGGGTTCCAATCGCCCTTAAATTAAAAAGTCCATGCATATAAGAGGGAGAGACGTGAAAACCCGTCTATCCTCTAAGAAATTTATAAAGGAACTGACATATCCACTTTAACTGCTCCTGCGTGGGTGGGTCTAAATTCAAATCAACCTATGAGAAATATTGTAATAAAACAACACCAAATTCGTATCAACTAATGAGTGTTCGTATTTCAAGTTATGCAATTTTCGACACACTACTATGTATTAGACTGTCAATTAAACGACAAGTAAAGGAATCTATTGGTTACTAACTAACCATCGTTGCCTTTATTTTTTTCTAATTTTAATTTAAGTAACCATATGTGACTTTACCTGCTAATGACTAATGGATTTTTAACCAATAAATCTAGTTTATTTAGATTACTAGTATATTAACAAGAAATAGAAAAACGATAACTTGAACAGAAGTCAAATGCGCACTTGATAAATACTGAGTTTAAAGAGAGAATGAAGGGATTTTGGTGATTTATTTTTTTCCGAAAATTCGGATGATTCAATTCCCCGAAATTATCTAGCTGACTCACCCCAACACAGTCAAAATGGTTACAGTTGTCACAGGAATCGCAGCACCATAGGAGATGATCCGTCAATTGCGAAGGAACAAGTAAGACAAAAAGTGGCCACCTTTTTCCATAAATTCTGTAGAAGACAACGCAGAAATAGCGTTTAAATTCAGGAGAAATAAATGTTTAAACGAATTAAATTGTTCGCAACCGTTCTTTAATACACAGACCGAGCAAACTTTACCATCGTTCTTACAGATAGGTCAAACTAATTTGCCTAGACTCCAAAAGACTACAGTTTTATTTGAAGATTTAATTAGCACGATTTATGCTGCCGATTGCTCATTATATTGGCATTGACTTCTCTCAAGGACAGCAAGGGACTGTTGTGCAAAATCGTCCCGGTTGTTTTTATATGTCTGTGTTTAAATTACAGAGACTCAAAAGTTTTGCACTTGGATCATAAAAGCACAAATCTACCTATCCGTTTTTTTCCGCCGGTTAGTAATTTAAATACAAATATTGTTAGATGATTTAAAGGCTTTTCCTTTAAATCATCTACAAATATTGATGATTCAAAAACTGATGATTCAAATATTGATGATTCTAAAAATGATGATTAAAAAAATGACGTTTAGAAAATATTGATGATCCAAAAAATGATGGATCAAAATATTGAAGATTCTACAAATGATGATGATTCAATTCCCCGAAAGTATCTTGCGGACTCACCCAAACACAGTACAAAATTGTTCCAATTGTCACAGGCGTCACCGAATAGCATATTAGATGATCCGTCATTTGCGAAGGAATAAGTCGGACAAAAGAAGAGCCACCTTCTTCTAGAAATGTTGTAGAAGACGGCGCAGAAACTGCGTTTCATTCCAGGAGGAAATAAAGGTTTTAAAGAATGAACCTGTTCGCAAGCGTCCTTTAATACACAGGCCTAGCAAACTTTACCATCCACCCGATTAATAGGTCAAATTACTTTGCCTAGACTCCAAAAGGGTCGAGTTATATTTGAAGATTTAATTAGCACGATTTCTCCTTGCGACAATTTCTGAGGCCGATCTCCGATTATATTGGCATCAACCTCTCTCAAGGACAACAAATAACTCTTGCGATAAATCTTTCGGGAATTTTTGATATATCTATGTCACAATTTGCATGACTGAAATGATCAGGGCATAAATCGTTCTATCCGTAATTCTTGATCCCCAAACGCAGATTATATTATTTGTAAAAAAGGCAGATTACATTATTTGTAAAAAGTGACTACGTGTTTAACTATCGAGACCTCTTTCATAATCAGTAACATAAGTAAGCGGTCAATCATTGATCGCCTTTTTCTACATTGGAAAGGATGCTTAAGAAGTCGAAATAGCAGACTTTCTGTGCGCATATACATTTGTCAAACAGTTTTGATTTATTTTATCATCCTCTCCCATGCACCTCCTTGTCAAGCCGAATAAACAGGAATGGTAAAATGGCACGTGGGAGTTTACCTGAAATTTTTATTTAATTATGTCTAAAACGAAGATTTCGGATAAAAACATACCGGACGCTAGGAATGTATTTGCATTGTCTGAATAAACACGTGTATGAACACCAGACAGATTGGTAAAACCAATAAATGGTAAAATAAATGATCCAGTGATAATATCCGGCAAAAGCTCAAGATGTTTCATGCAGGTTAACAACAACACGTACGTTTTCACTTTCTCGTCATTGGAATTTATCGATAAATTACCGGTAAAGTCAAAATTCACTTGTTTAAATCGGTTAACAAAAATTGATCGCTAAGTGAGTTGTTGAGAAACCGAGGGGGGGGGGCTTAATATGGCATCGAATTATTATTACTTTTTTTTTTTTTTACAAATAATGTAATTTTTTTTATTACATTTTCACCCTAAACAAGGCGCATTGCGACTTTGTTTTAGGGGGCTACTATCAGAGACATAAGCACCAGCGGTACTGTGTAGGGAGTTGGGCAGCAAGCTGTTTGTTCACGTTACACTTGGACTTCTGCATTACAGTTCAGTTAGGGAAGCAGGGATCCGGAAGGGAATTCCAAAGTCTAGCTGTTCTGGGAAGAAACTACTGGAGTAGAAGGCTCTCTTACATCTAGGGGGCTCTACTGTGTAGGGGGTCGGATTTAGCTGCTTGTCGGGTTTGTCGGGGGTATTTACGTCGAGGGGGCACAAGTGCTTGCAGTTCATCAGAGCATTTACCGTTAAAATACTTGCGTACGATTTTCTTAACTTATTGCTTCTATTGAAGAATTCAACATCCATATAACCTCAACTTTTGAAGAGTTGAATTAGTTTGTAGATGGATATTTAATTCCAATTTAGTTCCAATTTAAATACGCCTCTTTATTTACTAATTCGGTCAAAGGAAATGTTTCCCTACAACTATAGTTAATTTACCATTAAAATGTAGATGTTAGATTTATGAATAACACCCTTTTGTTTACAACAGATGGTCCATATCGATTATCAAGCCAAGAGCAGATGCTCTTGAAGCAACAACCTTATTAGTAGGTTAACTGAAGTAACTCAATTCATAAAGAAAGTATTCCCTTTTCATATAAAAAGAGCAGTAATTTAGCTCTATGATTGGTTTCTGTTGTTCGGTACTTCAACTCATCACAGAACCTTAACGCCTTATTGAGGACATAAATCGCCCTGTTCAAAGAAGAAAAGCCATCAATATTTAAGGGTAAGCTGTTCTCGCTGAGATCAGAGAACATACACCATAGCTCATACTATTAAGACAAAGTAATGGAAACACGGGGCAGTCAATGGTATGCCCATTTAACCAATTAGGACTGTGAACACAAAAATTGAATAATTTATTCAAATTTAGAGAAAATAAGGTCTCTTGTAAAGAAATCTGCAGATTTTTTGGACGGAGGAACATATTTGAACTGAGGGGCCATTTTGAATTTTAGATTGAAGTAATCTAGCATTTTTAAATGTCTAATACACGCTTCTCCACAAACATGTTTTTCTTGGTCTCTTTTCTGTTGAAACCCCAGGATCAGGGCAATAGGGCGTCATATACAAGAAAAATCTAATTAATATTGATAGGCCCTTAAGCTTTTATAACATGATAGACAACTTCATAAGCCAGACAAATAACAAAATAGACAAAATAACTTAATTTGTTTAAATCTTTTGCAACAGCTTGCAAAGAGGTTGTAAAATGTGCAGGACTCTTCTGGTCCCAAAACAGATTGCTTTTCCATAAGCTGACTTAGATTTTGCATTGAATAGTAACTAGGAGCAGTTCAGTTAAATGGTCATATATACTTGAAATTTGAGAAACAAAAAGCACACGCTTTCTGTTGATTTAGTATCTATCACATTAAGGGGCAATATAACAATGTCTAGAAAAGAGGAATAACAATACTCGAAGACATTATCAATGGTAGGAATAGGTGAAGTAATGTCCCCATATTCATCATTTTCTTCTGCAATTTAGTGCAATTGGAATTACTGGATCTAAGATAGACTCTGCACATTTAATCTTTCACGTACTGTATTATGAACCGCAAAGATAGAGTTGTAGTCATGTCTAGTGGTGACCAAATTATCCACATAAATATTCATGGTCATTACGGATGAAAACTCATCATATCTCTCAGAATGTAACTTAAGTTCAATGTAAAGAGGCTGGTATTTAAGCCACGCATGGTTAACTTGTTCCTCTAGGTATAAAATTTATCATTTATTTTCGAGAAAAAAACAATATCTTTTCTTTATCCTGCTCAGTACGCAAGCGAAGTAGTAAAAGAAAAAAGGCTTACGGAGGTCTACTAAAAGAACAAAGATATTTTTTTCTGAAGGCCAATAAGTCGAGCAGCTGTGCTGTTAACTTCACACCATCATACGCTGCATTGTTAATGGAAACACTACCCTGCATTTTTAAAGAACAATTAAAGACAGGCAGATTTGTTTTTCTGGTGACTCCAAGGTATTTCTAAAATAAAGGCATATGATGGACCCGACAGTATTTAACGTACTCAGCAGGAGTAACAGAGAAATGTTCAACGATCATTATTTCTTTATAAGCTTCGGACACTTGTAAATATTCATTGTATAAACATTGTATCTCTAAGAAAACAGCCACCCTCTGCATAATCTTCAGGAAAGGCACGTAATGTGAGTTTACCTGAGCCACATTGCCGTAGTCCTAAGGCAGAGCCATAAAATAATATCCATCTTTTAGTAAAATAATACGAAGACAGTTTAGCATTTTCATTAATTCCAACGAAATCAGGAGAAAGAAATTTATCTATGCCGCTTTCGACTGAACAATCTTAAAAATAAAGCATCAATCGTGTCCGAATAAGTGGGATAGGATTTAATACGCTTTCCACCAAATATGAAATACAAGCAGGTAATGATCGCGAAACTGGGCCAAAGAGGGAAACCTTATTCTGGGTTCCTTTATTTGATT
This sequence comes from Euprymna scolopes, assembly GCF_053919585.1. NCBI lineage: Eukaryota > Metazoa > Mollusca > Cephalopoda > Sepiida > Sepiolidae > Euprymna > Euprymna scolopes. The sequence goes on along the minus strand of NC_136523.1, from coordinate 55,118,544 downwards.
TATGTTTTAAAAAATACGTCAATCCTTAAATGGGATAATTGTAATCGAAAATTTCCAAGTGGTAACATAAAGACGTTTAAACACACGGAGATATTTTATTCGCTCAATTAAGTCTTAGCAGAGAAGATCATATATAAAATTGCCATTTAGACCCTTATATCCTTGACAGAGACGAAAACCTGCCTCAATTATTTTAAACGTAACCTCGTCAAATTTGTCAAATTTCAAGTTAAGGTTGTCTGTGAACAGGGCAGCAAAAAGAAAAACATTTCTGTAAACCCGATTTTATCCAGATATGGATCTAAAGGAGGTCGATTGACCTTGATCTTATAAAAGTATTCAAAGGCATTATAAGAGGTCAATGTTTTAATTTTTCCCTAGTTTTCTTTTCATGTAAACTTGTCCGAGAGAAGAAATCGACTCTCAGTGTCAAAAATCCAATATAAAAAAACACTAGGCGCTCTTTTCCATTTACGGATATTCTGATACGGAATATTCAATAAACATCATTAGATTATGTATTCCTTTCTACAAAGGATTTTGGTGTATTGGGTCACATTACAAAAAATGAGTCGATAAGCCGCTAATGAGGCATGAGTAAGGAACTCCATTTTTCCCCTCACATTTTTGTTCTGAATGACCACTGAACCACTTAATACATTATTGAATTTCGGGGGAATTAAAGCCCTTTTTACGATTAACGGTTTTATGAACTGAACCGACTGCCATATTGTGTTGAACTACAGACCAGGAAGAAGGAGAATTAGAAATTAGCGGGTTGTGCGAGAACCTTTCCGCTTCTTTGTACACAAAGGCACTTCTTGTAATAATTCTACTATATTTGAAAAGTTCGACATGACGGATAAGAAATCAAGATAGCGCTCTTTGTTTGTTTACATTAATTCCCTTCTAACATAGGGAAATTGCGGAACAATATATGGGCAACCGTAGTACGCGAAGTAGATCCTTCTATAAAATAAAGTCTGTTCCGAAAGACTTATCTAATTCAGACAAGTCCAGTTGTTATTGTTCAACAAAGTTCTTCTAATTAGGTTATCTGCACGGCCTGGAGGATTATTTCCTCTCATATTCGATCTTAAAAAGGGATAATTAAGAAATTACTCTTCTAAATAATTTTAGTTAATACAACTGTCGGGGGTGACATCCATGTTAGAGATTATGTCATAAGATTTCGCCTTGCAATTTACATTTTAGAAGAAGCAATTTATCAGCTTCCGCCAAATTAGAGGTACGGAAATCAAATCTTTTCATTTCTAAATTCGAACCTGTTGGCCGAAGGAGATCCATTAAAATTGGGGCATTTAAAATTCAACCTTAAAAACTAAAAGATACAGGTTTTATAACCTCATGATAGGATTTCAATTCATGTACTACTTCCGTTATATTGGAATAAAATATTTCGGAATGTTGACAAAGCATCAACCTCTCTTCCTGAGGAGATTTCGAAGTAATTTGGTCAAATAAATCGTCCAATTTGTTCAACTACCTTTCTTCGTCCGCTTCTCTCCACTCAATCGGAGTCAGTTAAGAATTTTCCTTCAGCCATTAAACCGTGTTTGAAATTCAACATTCAATCCTGGCAAATACCTCCTTAGCAGCCGACATTATGAAAATAAACTCAACGTAAAATGAAAACGAACGTTAATAAAAGACAACGTAATTAATCGCAAAAAAGAACGGTAATAAAAACTTTTCAAAACAAAACCTGTCGACAAGCAAAATGTAGTAGACGAGAAAGTCAATGGAGAGAATAGAAAGCTTATTTCATTTAAATTGACAATTTATATCAATTAAAATAATAATCGAATAAAAAATACTTTTAAAGAAAAATAAAACCTATCTTCTAAATATTTAAGTGCAGTTCTGTATCAATGTCTGCGAAGTAGAGAAAAATTCTCAACTTTCAAGATGGCGATTAGATCCACGTAATTGAATGTAAATTTCGTTTGATGAAATTCTTTTTTTCCTTAAAGTATGATTAAGTTAAATAAACTATCGTAGAAAGATACTTAGTCTATAATAAGAATTAAGGTTTTAAATGAGAAAATTGCCTCTTTTGTGGGAGCAATTTTTCATTAACGTATTATCGCATTAAAATCGGGTTTATTTAAAAAAGTGTGCGATAACCCGCTAAGACAGGCCCCCTTTTTAGCTATTAATATGCACATTTTAAAGGAAGTCAGTTACTTATTTCGTTACTTAGCCATAATTAAACCAACTAGATGAATTACGAATTTACTGTCTACAATTTTAACGGCCTCAAATAATCGCCCAACGTAAGTAACTGACCTACTCTCGCACTTATAAACTCGAAATAAAAAAGTCGCAACGCGAGTCAATCACGAGTAAATTCACGTAAATTCCTAAATTTACAATCAAAGCAAATAAAACTACTTTAAAAAAATCACACATTTTTTAAGTCACTTTAAAATAATTAATAGTCATATAGCAATTTTAGTGTAAAACTAAAATTAACAATTTCTTTTTTTCAAATAAACTATTTAAGCGCAAAACTAAAATAAATAAATTATTAATTTGGAAAAATAAACTTATGTTACAAATTTAATCTCACAAAATTTAAACGTAACTGGCGGAGAGAAATTGACAGAACAAATGAAAATTAACCTTACTTTGTATGATAAAACCCAGTCGTCTTTCGTCTCGGTTGAAAAATCATTGCGTCACTTTGAATATCGCCTGAGTCTGGGAAATAATGTTTCGCAAAAAGCGTTTTTTTTAAATGTCTACTTAGTATAGTTTGAATGTTCTTGGCAAAAGAATCCATTTATTTATCATTCCAAACGCGCAGAATAGTAATTTAAATATCAACAGTTTTAGCCAATGTAAAGGAGACAATATTACGTAAAGGATTAGAACATAATTTGTTACAATAGTTTGACAGAGGAACGAAGAGAGGGTTCCTATCGCTCTTAAATTAATAGGTCCATGCATTTAAGAAGAGAAGATGTGAACCCCCGTTCATATTCTAGGAAATATAGACAGTAATTGAAATTCATATCAACCAATGAGAAAAATTGTAATACAAAGAAGGCATCAATTTCTTATCGACTAATGAATGGTAGCATTTCCAGTTATGCAATTTCTGACGCGAGTAGATGTTAAATAAATATAAAAAATAAATTCAATCATATTTTACTTGAGTTGTTTATTTTGTTTTCAGTCTTTAACGTTACATGTCATCCAGCTAAAGCGAGAGCAACCTGATTTTTAACACTTAAGTGCTATAAATGCCATAATAGTGTAGTAATTAAGTCTTAATGATCAGAACATATAAAAGCGAACGACAAAGTGTCAAGCATAGATGTCAAAGAATAAAGAATATCCTGTTAAAATTAAGCGTACAGACCAATAAAAATGATTTTTCTATTAAACGTAAAAAAATATTCTATAACGTTTCAAGCGTAAGAACCTACCTAAAATCTAGTTAAATTTTGTCTCGCTGATAATACTAAGTAAATAAAGCGCCAAAGACCTGTTCACATCAGTTGCACAGACAAATTGAATGTTGTCAAATGTGTATATTGTAATCAAAGAAAATAATTGAAAACTTACGCTTTTAAAACAAAATCTGTCAATTTTCGTGTCAAAGATTATTGAAACCGCTGGCTTGCTTAAGCCTCAAAAATATAGTAAAACTGCCAAAACTTAACTAAAAGGGACGTTTCGAACTTAATTTTTATTACTGGCTTATGGATTAAAGTGGATTGTAAACTGTATTGTAATTATAGCTGAACTTATGTATTCAAGATCTGAAAATTCCATCTCTCTATTGTAGATATTGACTGTCTTAGATTTGATAGCAATTCCAGCCATGCACTTCTATCAGAAACAGAAATGTGTCAAGTGATGCTGGGCAGAACTATCGACTGTACTAATGGTACCACCAGTTTTTGTACTGTTGAACTGTTTAAGTTTAAAATTAAAGTGAATTACTTTGTAACGACCAAATGCATACAATCAACCATGCTCTCGGAAATTCAAATAACATAACAAGTGAGTACTGCTTTTCAATGACCCCAATTATAAATTAATATGCTTTAAAGGTTGATGTTCGCAAGCAAAAAGAACATCTCTTAAAATAGTTAACAGGAGTAATTCATCTACTATGAAATGTTCTTTTATATAAACAAAGTGATAACATCTAAGGTATAAAATGTTTCTGATTGAATTAATGCCCCCTTCAATAAATGTGTAAATAGATCTGAAAACACGCGACGTCATAATCTTTAAATGAAAGCGTTTTGTAATATGCGCTTTTGTGACGTCAATAAGTTTGCAATTTCATAGTCAAAGCTCACGTGTTCATTAAAATAAGCAATTACTAACATACAAATGTAGATGCAAGAGCGACACAAGATATGTGTCTAATTTTCATATTCCGGTAAAAAATACTCGTTTGTTCATTATCTGTTGTAGTTTTTCTTCTAATATACACACATATGCACACACACACACGCACACACACACACACACACACACACACACATATATATATATATATATATATATATATATATATATATATTAGTATGCATATGCATGTATATACGTCTTTTATATCTGCCTCTTCCTACATAAATATTTACATTTCTCATTGCTAGACTTTTTCATATATTTCTTTTGGGGTATTTTTATTTCTCAATAAACCAGTCCAGGCAAACCATCTTCTTGATACTGATCACTCGGGTTACGACACCAGGATATTCTTATCGGTGTTTGACTCTCGAGTATAAATCCTACAAGGTAGACACAGTTAATCAACCGAGAACCACATCAGGCTATATAAAAGTATTTAAGATATAAACCGATACACACTCGAAACAAACTATAAAAAATATGCTGTTGTCCTAGCCTTACTAATCGCATAATGGCGATTCATTGTGCAATGGCGCGTAGAAATTAATGTGAGCGATACAGCATTAGATATGCAGAAATAATTACTTTATTTTTTTCATTTTAACTCTATTTATCTTCAGCGGGTTATACAATAAAAAAAGGCTGATTACATTTTATGTCTCCAAAAGAAAGGTGGTTTCTTTTCACAAACAACGCTTTAATCTGCCAAGTACTAATTAAAATGAATAGCTACCATTTTGATTGAGTCCACATCCTATACACACCTCGAGTATGGAGGCATACTTCAGTCCTGAAATGGAAGAATTACACAAAATACATCGACAAGGGCGTATAGATACTCGACTGTACCAAAGTTATCTCATAAATCTACTTGCAAAAATGCTGAATACATCAAAAGATGAAGTGCTGTGACCGTATCTGTGGGGTTTCATCTTAGATCACTTACCCCTGCCTTTACAAAGTAAAACGTCGATTTGACATCTAGCGGGTGATGGTGTGTTTCTCCTTCTTATTACCTATTACACTCGGGATTTATATTTCTCTTCTTGCTCTTTCCCATCATTATTTTTATGGCCGGGGTACGTTTCAGCTTTAATTTATACTCCTATGCACTATAATATGACTGACAAAAACCTATACAGATACGAATATCCTCTCTCATCTCTCTAAACGCAACTTTCATCATCAATTTTCTTTTCATAGGATTGCCCATCTATAGAACACAATACATTGAAGCTACTTCCTTGCTGACTAGGAAATGTCGATTTCAAGTCCAATATAAACACGATGTCGTTGAGCTGTAATTTTACAAATTAAAAATGCAAATTATAGCTATAATAAGTCGAACACTTGAATTTATAAGTATTGATTCTTAGTAAAACTATTTTCATTTAACAATTTATTATCCATTCTTTCTTTGTGTTTTCTACGTCAGTTACCTCAATCAATTATTAGCATTTAACATTCATTTACGCCATTCGCATTTTATAATTTATTTATTTTATGATGATAAACAATACACCAAGAAATCAAAACAAATAACACAGATCCAGTTTAATATAAAGCTTAAACCAAATATATTTGCTCAGTGTAAACGCCATCAGTTGTTTATCCCAAAGATAATAATATGAAATATCAGTATTTTCCTATCTGATGGCCATATTATTGGCTTTTTTTCCATATTCAATTTCACAAACACGTAAATAGTTGTTAAACAGATGGAGATAACACTATCAAGTATATAATACACAATTTTAATTTTGCAATTGTTGTAATGTGTCAGCTCTATGACCATAATAGACTTATCCACTTAATACAAATACCCTGAAGAATATATCTCTTGGCGTTGATACAGAAGTTATTCGCAAGTCGAGCACACTGAAAAAACGGTATTACGTATAAATGCACTGTGTATTTATTGTATTTGCTATTCTATTCAATACGTAATGTCTCGTCTAGTTACGTAGCTGTGCTCTCTTGTGATACTTACACAAACCGTATCATTGAATACAAGGGGAATTTATGAAACTCAAGTATTTCTTATAAAAAAAAGGGCACTGGCGAAGTGAAACTTTCATCATCGTGAACATTTGTAACCAATAACACCTGCGAGGATAAAATTTAAGACGCTTCAAACTTTTTCATCAAGAATGAAAAAGGATTATAAAGGACTTGGAAACTTATGTTACCTGCGACACTGCCGACCGAGAATACTAAATAGAACTATATTAAACAAAAAAAAAAACTTACGAAAAGGCCAAAACACTGGCGAAAAGAATTTAAAAACATATATTCGAAAACGATGCAAAAGAGCAAACATCGAGAAACAAGTGAGACATTTTCCAACCTCAAGTGTTAAAGAAACAGGTATTACAGACGGACTAGAAATAAATCAATAATATAGATCTTTGCACTCGGATAAAGTAAACTCCATTTTTATCTCTCAAGGAAAAATTCGGTGCTTCTTCATTTACCAAGTTGACTCGGATTCGCTCAAAAGCTGACGGAAATAACCGAAATATGTCGGCAGAGAGGTCCGCAATTTTTATGGAACGCATCGTCTGTGTTTAGCTAATCTTAATCATAACTGCTCAATTTTGTTAAATTTTAAGAAAAAAATAATTGTTATCTCGCAGATTAGAATTACGGGGCCAGGGTTAAGATGTAGTGCAACGGTGTGGTTACATACATGTTTGTAATTTTAATTACATTGTTCTCATATTTTTCTTTTTATCATTATAGTTTTTAGTAGCGGTGTAAGGTTTTGCGATCGACCGCTTCTGAATACTCTCGTCAGGTGCTTAGCACACCCGAGAAACATGATGGAAACCGCGAATTCATTTTTGAGATGAGCATTATATACATTAATTTTTTTGTTTTATTGCGGACTATTATTCTCATTTTTATTAGTTGTTGTTTTCATCTTTCTTGGCTGTTGTTTTCACGACGTTTCGGCAAACTATTCCTCTGAAGATCATATAATAAATAAACGTGGATTTATAAGATCAAAAACTCCAACCTTGATCGCCCTTTGGGGCCGGTGGCGCAGTTGATAGAGACGTTGAATCTCTATGGTTCCAGATGTGTATTATCTGAAGATAGCGGTTTCAATCCTACCCAAAGCCGGCCAGAGGCTTACTTGGCCAAAAAACGTGGTGAGACGACAACAACTACGTATGGCAGTGATTGCTGAGAATGTAGTTGGGAGATTCGAAGTTCCTATTCGAAGGTCAGCGGAATAGTTGGCCGAAACGTCGTGAAAATCAACAACCAATAAAGATGAAAACAACTAATAAAGATGAGAATAATAGTCCGAAAAAAAATTAATCCTTCACGTTGCTTGACATTCTGGGGTTTACGTCTTCGACGTTCTCATTGGGCGGAGATGTACCAAAGAGCAGATTTTTTGTAAGGCCGCCTCTTATGGCCATACGCTTCAAAAATAACAATTTCCTGACTTGATGTTGTCTATCAGCATTTGTCATTGTCTAATCTTCTACACAAGTCATTCGTTGGAACGTTTGTCCACCCAGCTTACTCGAAGAAATCTTACGGTAGCATCGAAATTCAAAATCAGCAAAATTGCTGCAATAGTATTATTAGAATAAAAGTAGCCGTTGGTGTATTTACTTACTAGACTCGTTCACAAATTGCCCTAATTATCGTTTGTTTCAATGGTAGGTATTTTAGACTTAATTTGAGATATAATAGTTTTCTTATGGTGTGACTACACTCTGAATTTTTCATTCTCGTCCGAGGTCATCCAATCCTTCTTACCCGGCTTTGATCATTTTGGGCAATAAAAAACAACGCTGATGACACCACTCGTGCGTGAGTCTGTATTATTATTATTGGCTCACATTGAGCTTTCCCACAAGTCAACAAACGATCTGATTGGAAACATCATTATTATTATTATTATTATTATTATTATTATTATTATTATTATTATTATTATTATTATTATTATTATTATATGTTAATTCTATAAATGCCGCGTTCAAGACTAAATCGGATATGTGGGAAGAAAACATAGATGGAGATTAATTTAATCAACATATCAGAAAAAAATCTACCGTATAAATATTGATATTAAAATATAATAATAATCCGTTTAAAAGGCAAATACACACACACATACACACACACACACACACACACACACACACACACATATATATATATATATATATATATATATATATATATATATATATATATATATATATATATATATTAGGATTTCAATATAAACGCTGGAAATTTTGACTTACAAATCATAACGATTGTATATTCTACAAGGAATACACAAACTTAACAATTATTATTTAATTGTAGTAGTGAGGATTGCCCTTCATGCTCATTGTAAAGAAAATAATATCCATAAGCAAACTATACATTTTGCTCGTTGCCACATAAATTGAAAATTATAAACTATGAAAGAATGCATACGGCTTTATTTATAAATGCCGCAAGTAGACACATATATAGCTTAAAATTATAATACATAAACTTAAATGCATCTTTCAATAACGTAAAGCATATCATTGATATATATAAATATATATATATATATATATATTTATAGAGAGAGAGAGAGACAGACAGACAGACAGACAGACAGAGACAAAGACTGAGGCAGAGACAGAGAGAGTGATAGAGAGTGATGAGATGGATGGAGAAATATAAACAGAGACAGAGAGAACGAGAGAAAGCGAGGGAGTGAGCGATTATAAATTTGTTAAAAATAAATACATACAGCAAGACTGTTCCAAAAGTAATGTATCTTATTCTCCACCAGGGTAGATCAGAGCGAATTACAATTTGCATTTTTATAATAAATAACTTCATACTTTCATGCCATAAAGTGTTTATATCTCAGGGATTAATCCTTTAATTTCTGGCAAAATACATGTATAATAATTTGAGCATCTAAGTAAATATATTTGTGAATAGAAAATATGGCTCGCTTTACTGGTGCCTCTCCGGTTTCCGTTGCTTGTAGACTTATTGTGTTAAGTAAGTAGAAAGAGACTAGAACGACACACTTCAAATGTTTATACAGTTATAGTTCATCGCTGAAAAAAGATTGCATCAGAAATTATAGTGGCTATAGGAAATAAAATATTAAGCAAAGGCCTCGCTCGTGTTACTTTTACTACTCATTTCTTCGTTGTTCTTCAACTTTTAATTACAAACATAGAGGTGGGTGAGAGATGTGAGGTATGGAGAAGTGGTTTGAGAGAATTTGAAAATGTATACTGAGGGTGTAATACAAATATATATATATATATACTAGCAGGGGTGCCCGGCGTTGCTCGGGTGTTTGGAGGTGTATGCTGTGCAAAAAAAGCATAAAAACAAAAACAATGGTTAATTTCTTAAAACTTTGACCCCTATTATGCCCCCTTAAAATTTATAGTTTCGGGCTCAAATCACTTTATTAAGTTAGATCAAAGTTCAAGGAACCTATATCTAAAATTTCAAGTACCTAGACCCAAAATTGTCGGAGGAGTTTGGTAGAGTTCTTAAAGGTCAAATCGTTGAAATTTGACCCCTTAACAGCCAAATTTCTGGCTGACACCCGTCACATGGATTTTCCCAAATCTCAGTACCCGGTATTTATAATTTCGAGTCTATAGACTAAAAATTGACAGAGTTATTGCGTAGGGAAATGTACACAGACAGACAGACACACAGACAGACAGACAGACAGACACGTTCACTTTTATATATATATATATATATATATATATATATATATATATATATATATATATATATAGAACGTTGAGCCTGACTAGTACCAGATGGGTGACCATTTGGGAATCCTAGGCGCTGTGTGTGTTGCCCGTTCATTTCGGTATTGTTTGTTTTCAGTCGTCCTGAATCTCAACAATGTTTACTCAGGAGCCGTTGTTGGAGACTGCGCAACTCTTGTCACAGAAATTTCACGCATAGGCACCCTTTCCTTGGGTACTCATAATCTCTTAAGACTGGAGTAAGCCACTGTATATATATATATATATATATATATATATATATATATATATATATATATATATATACATATATATATATATATATAAAAGTGAACGTGTCTGTCTGTCTGTGTGCCTGTATGTCTGTGTACATTTCCCTACGCAATAACTCTGTAAATTTTTAGTCTATAGACTCGAAATTTGAAATACCGGGTACTGATATTTAGGGAAATCGATGTGATGGGTGTCAGCCAGAAATTTGGCTGTTAAGGGGTCAAATTTCAACGATTTGACCTTTAAGAACTCTACCAAACTCCTCCGACAATTTTGGGTCTATACACTTGAAATTTTAGATATAGGTTTCTTGAACCTGGATCTAACTTAATAAAGTGATTTGAGCCCGAAACTATAAATATTAAGGGGTCATAATAGGGGTCAAAGTTTTAAGAAATTAACCATTCTTTTTGTTTTTTTGCTTTTTTTGCACAGCATACACCTCCAAACACCCGAGCAACGCCGAGCACCCCTGCTAGTATATATATAAAATCAAGAGACCAAGTGCAATGAATAGGATAAACGCCTGAAACTATCACACACGCCAATACTGCCACAGAGACACACACAGCTACACATAGACACACAAATACATACACAAACATATATATGTGTGTGCGTGTGTGAACACGATACATTAAACAACTTATTTTAAAATAGATAAAGTACGTACGTAGAAAGATCAAAACACATTTACCTGCAAAACTACTTACGTCTCCTTAATGTCAGAATCTACTTGAACACGGCACATGACTTGAATCGCAGAACTTTTATAAGTTCGAATTAAAGTCATTCTTAATCTGTCTTTCCACTTTTATGTGTTCGTATTTTAAGATCTCTCAATGTAAATCCTAAGCTATGGAAGCCCATACAGCTCAGTTCCCAACCCTATCAAACATCTATATTTTTCCAAAATCATCTGATTTGTTGCTCGCATAATTCACTGCATTCATACTCCTTTATCTCCCATCATATATATATATATATATATATATATATATATATATATATATATATATATATATATATATATATATATATAGAACTGCATACTAAATAATGTAAGTAGAGAAAATTAAAGAGGTTTAACTGACTACATATCAAATTATTTTTAATCCGCTACCATTGCCTACAATTTAATAATTATTTTACCTATTTTTCTTTGCTACCTTTCACCTTTTACTCCAGATGACTTTAACTGCCCCAAGTACACCAATACCACATAAACACTATTCATAATCGATTCGAAAACGTTTCCGATCCTTATGGAACTTCGTTTTTTTTCTTTTTAAGATATCTTCCATTTCGATTAAAAAATATTGTCTACAATAGTTTAAATTTAAAAATAAAAACACACAAAGAAGTTACCTCCCTTTTATTCAATGTTTACTTAAAGGAAAGCATGCTACTTGTAATCTTTACTATTAGCTGAGCGGTCTTTCTTGTTTCGGTTAGTAGTTATATTGTATGGCACACAGTGGCTGTTGTTATATATTATCTGGGGCTTTATAGCGGTACTTTTGATCATCCTCAGGAGTGGTTTTTGTTGCTCTTATTTATTTTTAATTAGTGAAAAATTTCACACATGGCTGCAAAAACAGTGGGGGGAGGACGGTATTCACTGTCAAATACTTACTGTTCTAACCAAGTCAGTTATAAATGTATATGTTATGAAAGGTTTAGGAAATAAAAATTCATACAAAAATTAAAATGATACGTAACAATAAAAAACGGGTAATCTCCAAAAATACCGTTAGGGCTTACAACATGGCCGCCAGAAGAGTCACGTGATCCGGTTGATCCAAAACATGAATCGTGCAAATGGAAAACGCATCCTTGAAGGCAAACTTTGACAAACAATCACAATTTGTTTGTATTTAATTTGTTGTTGATATAATGTTGTTATAAAAATAGACAAACTTTGAGAAACAATCTTAGGTTGTTTTTAGTTAAATTATTTATTATTATGATATTGAAAAACTGTTTTTGTACTTAATTATTAGGCTTGTTTGTCAAAGTTTGCTTTAAATTTGCGTTTTCCGGTTTCGTAATACGGCGATTCATGTTTTGGATCAACCGGATCACGTGACTCTTCTGGCGGCCATGTTGTAAGCCCTAACGGTATTTTTGGAGATTACCAAAAAACGGTTGGTAAAACGCCCCCCCCTTAACTAATATTCCACATATGCATCGTTTTACCTCTTAAGGTGATGCGACTCCGACCGTTATTTAATAATACCTCCTACGAATATGCGTAAGGTGAGTTGCATCACTGGCAAGTCAGAGGATCTGGCCACTAATTTTCACATGAGACGGCATCATCAAAATAAAAGTGTTAGAAAAAAAGTTGAGGATCGGAAGGGCCTTAATAAAAACGGGACCGAAGTGTATCATTCACACACTTGCTAGGTTACGAACGTAAACGTTTATAAAACTAGAAACTTAAAATCTGACTTAAACGTTACTTAATGTGTCTTATTTAGCATGTCTATTATTGGATATTAATATTCTTTGCCTAAGGCACGTCCAAATATCAGTCCAATCCTGCTCCACTCACACAGCAAATACACGCGACAGTCACCCACCTTTAACGAATCTGACAAAGAGAGTCTAAACATCTTAGTCTTAATGTGAGCCTTAAAACCCCCGGAAAATTCGAATAAGACTGAAAGAAGCGAATGCATCACCTCCATAGACCAATTCCATACGGGTAGACCCAATCATTCACCTTGCAATGCTTAGGTGAAAATTAAAAACTGTAAGTTTTCGGTGCCCAGTTGCTACAAACATTGATAGGTTCCAGTTTGACAGAAGACACGTTCAGTATGCGAACCATGAGATGTAATAAACACAATCAGTGGCATGATAATTCGGAAACATAAGAAGGTATGACATAAAGTCTCGTATTCTTCGCCGCATTGCTTGCACAAGGGCAAATCCGTCAAGCCTTCAGACAGAGTCTCTTAATTACCTAGAATGCATTCCGGATTACAAGCCACACCAGGGAAGCATCGTTGTTATCGGGGATATCTGGTGCCGGCGCTCAAGTTACTAATGAGCGCAGTTTCCCCTCGACATTCCGAGCCCCTAACCTATATAGGCCCGCACGGATTACCGCAATAAGACCAATATATTAGTGTCGGGGACCACAGGAGGGTCTCAGAGAGTTATTTTCTTACTCTTAAAACAACTGGGACATGCTAATACTTCAACGTCGACTCGCATTGTTAAAACCCAGTCCGTATCACTCGAAAGTTGTAGTGTACCAGAGCCGCATCAACCGTGCAAACTAAATCACGGGTCTTTTCATTTCGGAATTCATCTGAAAGGCCCAACTGATCAACAAATTCACGGAATACAATAGCATCCAAATTACTATTAGTTTTCCTCATACGATCAAAGTCGGGATTCAGGACCGTCTTCTTCTCCCGCTAAGATATTAGTTCAAGAATATTCATAAAATACCCGATTAGCCGAATCAAGAAAGCAGTCTCTGCATGACTAATGGGTGCATAAATTCCAATAAGCCGGAATAATTTCCATTTAGTGATAACATCCAGAAAGCATAATCTACCTTCCGGATAAATGAAAACCGGGTCGCATGAGGCGTCTAATGAACATTTTTACTAGCCAAGACTCACCTGTCGAGCAAGAATCAAATTACGCGGAATAAGAACAATAATTCACAAACGTTCACAAATGCTTATGAAACATAATATGTGTCTCTGTTATGCAACATATATCCACTCCAAGACGCTGAAGATCTACACTGAAACGCCATTTGCCCAAGTCAGCACTCAACAATCAGACCTAGCAAGATTATAACCCTTTGTGGAGCTTTAGGATTGATGACTAGTAATATTTGACGTAAGAATGCACCTTAATCTTGGTATCGAATTGGTGCTAATCGTAGTGTCGATGAACCGTTCACGCTTGATATTGCCGACTTTTAAATTATGGGTTAGTTTGGCTTTCCTATGAAGGGATGAGTGCAAGTAAACAAGGGTCCGTTTGACACAGGTTTTTAACAGCGTGTTTTCATATCAGGATCTCTGAATACTGCTGGATGTAAGGATTGCATACAATGTGTTGTGTGCTTCTTCCGGGATTAGCCAGAGTTTATTCGTCTCCTACTTCTTATAACAGCTGTTACTTTTTTATCATTTGGAAAACTTTTGCAGGTCGTTGACAGGTTTTCCCCTTACTTCCTTAAATCCCACTAGCTTTTTCAAATATGCATTTTTGTAATGTTTTGTGTTCTTAAGCTGGTGGTAAACTACTGTATACGTGTCTTTCCCTGAGTAGTACACATTTTGTGACGTTGAGACAGTGGAGTTTCTGTGTCACTTAAAGTCGCTGTAACTTCGGCTCCGCGGGTAGAAATTTTGTAGATCATGCGGATGGCACGTTTTAAGGAGTCTTTTTGGGGGTGTAGGTAGGAGAAGGAGAGGAAGTGAGAAAATGAGTTAAGTCGTTTGAAGAAGAGGAATTTATTATTTTCCGGACTTAATGGGATAAGTTTGTATTTTGGAGGGGATAGGGGTGAAGTGATAGGTGAAGCATGAATTTCGGAGGAGTACAGGGTTTGACGAGAGTTGATAAAGGTTTAAGAAGAGGTTCATAAGATGTTGACGGTTTAGGGAAGGCTTGCTGACCTTGTTTTACTGGGGTTGTTTATGGGGGATTGTGGAATTTGTTTGAGAGGTAAATATTGAAGTATATTGAAAGGGACAGCTCAAGTTTTTTAGTTAGAAACGAAGTAATTAGGATCGAATATTATTACTATTAAAGTAAATACTGGAATCGAGGAGTATCAAAAATTAAAATGAATACACAATGACATTTAAATACGATTCCAGGAATGAAGTGGACTTATCCATTGTAGTTAGAACTAATTATAAAAACAAAGTTAGGTCAGAGAAATAATAAAAAGCCAAATTAAGGAATGCTCTTTATACATGCAGGGCACGTGTCGAAAATATATGCAATATTCACGTGCAAAAGAAGTACATGTTGACCAAGTTCTGTCTTAACAAAGAAATAGAGGCTCAATATATACAATCAAGTTAGAATAAAAACAATTTGTCAGTTTTAAAAGGAGAGAAGGGCAGTCAGATTTCAGTAACAGTTGGCGAAAAAGTTGTCCAAATCTCCTTCAGGAAGAAAAGAGGGAGAAGTCAATCTAACAAGGTATCGGATTCTCATTATTCTCATCACCAGCTAGACAATAAATGACTTCCTATCGTTTTGTAAGCACGTATCTTCGTGTGTAATAAACTGCAATGCTATGTGTTTTGTATTCGTCTTCATCGTGTATAATGAACTTTATATTAAACCCAAAGTGTTGACTGTATCCCCCTCATCGATAATTAATCTAAGCTTTGTGAGCATTAGATCTCAGTTTTCTATTAACAATGTGAACTTACAGTAATTTGGTTTCCCTCGTTTTATCATCCGTATTATTTCGTCGACGTTATGAATCTTCTGCTACACAACAATACGAGGGGCGTGCAATAAGTAATGCCCCTGTCCCTCTTTCAGCTGTCTAATCTAGCTGACATTTTGCATGTGCAATGATTTATATCTCGAAAGGTTATGTGGCAAATTACAGCTCTGAACCAATTGTGGTTACGGTTTTACGGGTGTTTGAACTGAGTCAGGTGTGAAATGAAGCCTGTCGAATATCGTGCAGTGATCCGGTTTTTTGTATTTGAAAGGATGCACACCACATGAGACTTTTGATTAAATGAAAGAAACTTATGGTGATAATGCCCCATCATATGCCCTTGTAAAACGCCGGCATTTTGAATTCAAACATGACCGGAAGTCTGTGAAAACAGCTCCCAGACCTGGTCGCCCCCCCCATCTTCTGCCAATGATGAGGTATCTCTCCGTCAAGTTGAGGCTGCTATTCTGGAAGATCGGCGCATTAATATTCGCCAAATAGCTCAAGATGTCAAGATTCGTACAGGGTCTGTGGAAACTATCATTCATGGTCATTTACATATGCATAAGGTATCTGCCAGATGGATTCCTAGGTTGCTCACACTATTCCAGAAGCGAGAACTCGTCGAGTGCTCGAGGATGAATTAGAAGATGTGTCAAGAAGATGAGTAAAAGTTTTTGAAAAGACTGATTACACAGGATGAAACCTGTGTCCATCACTATGATCCAGAGACCAAAGCCCAGTCAATGCAGTGGAAGCACTTGGACTCACAACCTCCAAAGAAGGCAAGGGTGCAGCTCTCCGCTGGCAAAGACATGCTCACAGTCTTCTGAGACCATGACGGAGTAGTGATGACAGATTTCCTGGCAAAGGTTACCAGAATTACAGGAGCGATATAATACACATAACTTTGAAGTAAAATCTGCATTAAATTAAAATTAACCTTATATTAAAGATAACATCGTTATCACACATAGCTCAGCTCACTAAGTTGTCTCCCCTTATTAATATCCGTAAATTCAAATTGTATTGTTTTAACTGTATCTGAACTAGAACGCAGAAAATAAATAAACAAACTAAATTAATTATTAAAAACTAATTATGTTTAAAAGGCAAATTATTTATAAATGCATGGGCAAATAAATATTAAAAAATGCGGAATGGACTAAAGAACCCCACCAACAAAATAACATTCAAGTTAAATTAAAATAAAATAAGATACTTAATAACATGTATCAGGACATTTTTGCTGCAAGACTGATACTGTTAACAGAAGCGCGTTTAAACCAAAGCTACACATATATCTGACGAAGAAATCTGTTTTGAAATATTATAGTCCACTGATATGCCATAAGACAAGCTTACAAAGGTAATCACGGTAAAAATATAAATAAAATATTTGTATCAAATATATAATTATATACACATGTATTTGTAGTTCTATTAATAAAACTATTCTTCAGTTTCTGTGTTTCCGTTAACTCTACATTCTACTGCCTTCTACATATTGATTTAACTATATGCTATACAATGCTTCCTATTAACTGCATTCACCTATTGTATGTGTACATACCTATATATATATATATATATATATATATATATATATATATATATATATATATATATAATGGGTTAATAAATTCCAACGAAAGAAAGATGTATATTTAAATAAGGGAGTAGTCACCAACAATGTGTATTTTTTAACATTATTTAATTATTCCGTGTCTTGGTTTTTCATTGAGAATTATGTTTGGATCATTATAATAATGTTTTTAAGTAATTGAAATCGTTTACGTACGTTTCAGACGGTCTGACGAGGACGCATTAGACCGTCTGAAACGTACGTAAACGATTTCAATGACTTAAAAACATTATTACAATGATCCAAACATAATTCTCAATGTAAAACTAAGACACGGAATAATAAAATAATGTTAAAAAATACACATTGTTGGTGACTACTCCCTTATTTAAATAAATGAATAAATAAATAAATATATATATATATATATATATATATATATATATATATATATATATATATATATATATATATATATATATACAGTGATGATCATATTTATTGGCACGGTAAAATAAAAGTTAAATTTTGTCTAATAAATTCTAAAAAAGGGATTAAATTAAAGAAAATAACAAAGTATATTATGTATTTTTAACTGGCCTTTCCGATGCAGCAATCGGATTTTAGAAAAAAATACGTAACAAAGGAACAACAAACATAATTGCAAAAAACCCTTGTTCAAAATTATTGGCACGATTTATTTAATAATCAATTGTATAGCCTTTGGCCTTGATTACCTTCCTCAGTCGCTTTTCATAGTTTACAACCAAGTTGTTGCACTCTTCAGTAATAATTTTAGCCCACTCTTCCTGACAATAATCCTCCAATTGAATAAGATTCTTAGGCTTCCTTTGCATTACCCTCAATTTTAATGTTCTCCATAAATTTTCAATTGGATTAAGGTCTGGGCTTTGTGATGGCCACTCCAAAACATTAATATGATTGTCCTCAACCCATTTCTTAGTCAGTTTAGCCGAATGCTTTGGGTCATTATCTTGCATGAACCACCAACGACGACCAAGTGAGAGCTCTTTAGCAGAGTCTTTCAGGTTTTCATCCAATATTTTAACATAATCTTCCTTTTTTATGCTACCTGTGACCTTAACAAGTCGCCCTGGTCCAGAGGCAGCAAAGGATCCCCAAAACATCAAACTGCCTCCACCGTTCTTCACGGTGGGTATGGTGTTCTTAGGCAGGAAAGCTTCGCCAGATTTTCTGTAAATATGAGCCACTTTATTATGGCCAAATAACTCTATTTTCGTTTCGTCAGTCCATAGTACGCGTTTCCAGAATGCAACATCTTTATCAATATGACGTTTTGCAAAGGCTAGCCTTGCTTTCAGGTGCATAGGCTTCAATAAGGGAGTGTTTCTCGGACGACATGCTTTTACACCAGCTCTCTTCAAAACTCTACCAACTGTATGTCGAGATACATTCACTCCAGAGGTGCTCTGTTCATAAACAATCTCCCCAACAGAGATCCTTGGGTTTTGTTTTACTTGTCGAACAATTTTCCGTTCATCTCTTGGGGAAAGAATCCTTTTTCTCCCTCTACCCTCTAAACTCATAACGTGGCCTTGCGATTTGAACTTGTTTATTATGGCTCTAACAGTGGATTTTGGGAAGGTTTAGCTTCTTTGAAATCTTATCATAGCCCTCCCCATTGGTATGGCATGCTACAACAAGCTTCCTGACGTCTTCGCTGTGTTCCTTAGTTTTAACCATGGCGATTGAAAATTATAATTTAGTCACTTATAATAGTTTAAATAAATCGCTATCTAAAAATTATCTGAAAAAAATTATTCACTGAATTAGCGTTAAACAAGCATAATATGGCTATA
Source organism: Euprymna scolopes (assembly GCF_053919585.1). Lineage (NCBI taxonomy): Eukaryota > Metazoa > Mollusca > Cephalopoda > Sepiida > Sepiolidae > Euprymna > Euprymna scolopes. The sequence continues at coordinate 55,099,239 of NC_136523.1, read as the reverse complement.
AAAAAGTTCAGAAAGCACGTAAACCGGAAATTGATTGATATTATACTGATACTAAAAAGAAAAACAAAGCCGTGCCAATAATTTTGAACAAGGGTTTTTTGCAATTATGTTTGTTGTTCCTTTGTTATTTATTTTTTCTAAAATCCGATTGCTGCATCGGAAAGGCCAGCTAAAAATACATAATATACTTTGTTATTTTCTTTAATTTAATCCCTTTTTTAGAATTTATTAGACAAAATTTAACTTTTATTTTACCGTGCCAATAAATATGATCATCACTGTATATATATATATATATATATATATATATATATATATATATATATATACATATTTAACTTTTATTTTACCGTGCCAATAAATATGATCATCACTGTATATATATATATATATATATATATATATATATATATATATATATATATATATATATATATATATATATATATATATATATATATATATATATATATATATATATTAATGGAAAAATGGCAACTGGAATTATATACTCAGTTTTCTACTTTTATAACGGGCAAAGCTTATAGCTCCTTGGCTCTGAATAAAATAGGTATGCAAAAATGATAGTTGAATATAATTTAATCCGTGTTAATTTTTGTATGCAATTTTTTTTTTACATAGGCATCACCACATTATCAAGGCCCAGAATCCACTCAAGGATAAGGGTTATAGAGTGTTCAGTAGAAATTGGACAATATAGTAAACATTAGTAATGAAAATATGGTAAATTTGATAACTTATATGGAACGGCTCATCAAGAACTTATTTACTTTAGACTTGAACACAACCATATTGTAGTCAGCCGGAAAGCAGAAAAACGGAAGACAATTCCACAGGCGTGCAGTTCTAAGAAAAAAGCTTTGTTCACGGAATCTACGTTAAGGTTTAGGCACAGATAAAGAGTGGGGGGGAATTATTTATTGTGTTTACAGCTAGACGAGTGTTTCTTGTGAAAATTTGCCGAGGGGGGACCATAGATTAAAGCTCAGTCGAACACTTTTCATGAAAATAACGATACATCAGAGACAAACTCGCAACATCTCTTCTGTGAGATAGAGGTTGCAAGGAGGAGAAAAGGACATCTCCTACGAGGCTACGAAGTCTATTTTGAACTATATCAAGGCAGGACAAGTCCTTTCTAGCAGCTCCTGCCCAGATGTGGCAACAGTATTCCATCCTTGGACGTACCTGGCTCTTATTGGATAGAGAAAAGCATCAGCAGTGAGATATTTACCGGATCGATAGTAAGATCCGACCATTTTTCCAGCGGCCTTGGCAACAGATTTGATGTACGTGTTCCATTTAAGATCAGGAGAAATGGTCAAGCCCAGAAGCTTGTCAAACCTTGAGGCCTCCTGAAGACGAGAGCCATTCATTTCAATTGATGCCAAATGTAGATTAGAATGTTGATGATGTAAAGAGAGAAGCTTGGTTTTATATGCATCAAAAGTAACCAGCCACTCCTTTCCCCATTGTACTACGTGCTCAAGATCAGAGGAGAGAGAATTGGAGAGAACTTGGTCGTTTAGTGTCTTAGATGTGCTACCATAAATGGTAGTGCCGTCAGCATAGATGTCTACAAATGATGTAAGGATGTGATTTGGAAGATCATTAATGTAGATCAGGAAAAGAGTTGGGCCCAGGATTGACCCTAGAGGGACACCGGCATTAATACTGTGAGCTTCTGATTTTTTCCCCTCAACTACTACTCTTATGAACCTATCAGAAAGAAATGATTTAATAATTGAGAAAACTTTTCCAGCTATACCATAGCTAGCGATCTTATGAAGTAAACCTTTATGCCATACCCTATCAAAGGCTTTAGATATGTCAAGAGCAATTACCCTAGAAAGATTGCCACCGTCGAGAGATTTGCTAATCCTATGCGATATAACTGTAAGCTCATCTGCTGTAGATCTAGCAGAACGGAAACCATATTGAGTGTCACTAAGAAGGTTATTTTTGTTGAGATGGTTGATTACTTCTGTATTTAACACAGATTCTAGCAACTTACTCATGACGCACAGGAGACTTATTGGCCTGTACTGAGAGGGGGATGAGCGATCACCTGAATTCTTAAATACAGGGCATACTGATGAGATTTTTCCAGGGAGATGGGAAACAATCCTAATCCGTATATACTCATGCCATCTCTTACCGTGAATCTGAAGGATACCATTTCAATTATTTCTCTGCACATCATCATTAACAGGATACAAATAAAAGTTTAGACATATCAATTGAGTAGTTTAACGTAATGTTCAAGACTAATTGTGGTAATACGTTGACTAATACATTTCATCTCTTTTGATTTCTAAGTATTGCTGAAAACGTTACTATAATATAATTAAGTCGCTTAATCGGGTGATAACATATTTCCACACAGAATTGCAGTAAGATATCCATTGTAGTTATTAACCTTGTTATTATTTTAAAATATGGTGATATAAGCTATTAAATATTTCCTCAATCTCATATGTTCTACTCAGCTATATTCGTGATTAGCAATCATTAATTAACTTCAACCAGTAATGTAAGTAAGGTTTTATAGACGAGATAAAATGGTGATCGCTCTACTGTGATCAAAGAAGTAAAATGGGTGTCCAAAATCAAGGCTTGATGACCAATGCTTTTAAGAATGTGAGTGCTCTCAGCATTACAAATGCAGGTGCTGCCACACAGATGTAGTGAGTGTGAGCAACTTGTCCTCTAACTGTAAGAATCTGATAGTGGATGGAAACTATACAATGCCAAGCAATGGCGTGTGTAAATACTTTCGCTAGACCAACTGAAAAATTAATATCGAGTGTAGACGTAATAATAGAAGCAGGTTGGGGATAAGACATGCATAATCCACTACGATTATTCTATACCAACAGCTATTTTCATAGTAAGATATTTCCCGACCTCCAAGACATAATCCTCCTGTCCTGACTTCCATAAAAATACTCGTCTAGCTGAAACCACTATCAATAATTTCCCCCACTTTTTATATGTGCCTAAAACTAAACTTAGATTTTTCGAACATACATAAGAAATATAAAATATAATAAAATATATATTAATATAATACAATATCCTACATTAATAATAAATATAAATGTAATAACAATATTTGTTAATATAATTAAATACTCTACATAAATAAGAAATCTAAAATATAATCAAAATATTTATTAGTATAATTAAATACTCTACCTGGCACTATGAACAAATCTAAAATTGTAAAGCATGGCATTTTTAACACTACCCCAAGCATTGAACTTTCTCACTACCAAAGGAGTATATATTTGATGAAGCAATTTATTGAGCTACATAAGGAAAACATTGAACCCAGAACAGAAATGCTGTGCAGTCATTCTAAAATGTCATGGGTTAAAAAACAGAATGACGTACAATAGCATTAGATACCACAGACAGAGAATGGGCATTGCTTTTGAACACATGGGCTCAGTACAAAAATGTATGCAAATTAGAAGATCTAGTGGCAATCTGGAATGAACTATAGGAAACAAACTAATCTTCAAACTAGTAGGAGTATCCTCTACATCAGAGATGACTAGTAGCAGTGGAAGGGTTACACAAAGAAATCCACTGACAGAAATTCCACTCCATAAGGTGAATCAGTAACAAATTTTTATTGAGATTATATTACTATGCCAAATTTCGTGAGTTCAGATATCCAAATGAACAAACTTTCCAACAGCAAGTAGATAACTCAAATGATATAGTCACTGGGTAAATGATAGCAGAACTGAACAATGTAGAACACCAAAGGAGAGTACTGGCAGAGGTAATCTCACTTGACTCTTTGGAGCAGAAGTTCACGATTAGTCTGTCTAAAAACAACAGATAAGTCACTCCCACCCCTATTTCTACAATACCAGATACCCTCTTGTACTACTATCGAATGTACAAAGGTTGAACCAGGAACAGAACTACCAGGGAACAAAGGTCTCTTCAACTCCACGATGCACCAAACCTTACAATAAGTGCATGGATACTTCACACTGTAGACAGTCAATGAACCAAGATCCGCACGCTTGTGGGCCTCTTTTCTGTTATTTTTCTGTTTTTGTTTTTTGCTTTCCAACTGACAACAATATGGTTGTATTCAAGTCCAACGTGAACAAATTTTTGATGAGTTACCCACTTGAATAATCCAATTTATCAAATTTCTACTATTAGAGATGGTTATGACATGTTTCGGTTGACCACTGTACACTCATTAACCATTATCCTCGAGATGCGGCCAGATCTCATTAAGTGGTCCCTCCTTACAAATAACAGGTAGGTACTTAAAAACATCGCTATTAAACCCGGTATAATGATACGGCAAATTAAGTAAAACGAAGGAACATTAACAGAACTGTTTTCCCAATTCTGATGTAAAAACAACGAAATAGCAAAATCTCATGTTTGACGTATACATTAATTGGAATGTCAATTGGATATCTGCGTCATACTAATAAATATTTGAACTATTATTGAAAAAGATCCAAAAACTTCCTAGCCGATATATCAGTGGGTTACAATTACATTAAAAGGGGGTATTAGAGTCATTAAAAGATCTCTCACATTGAATATTATCAATAGCAGCTGAATAGCTATATTCGGTAATATACATATCTCCAGCTGCAACATGATTGGAAAAATTTTAAAACGTATATAATTTTACATTTTTTTTTTATAAGTGAATGAAATATAGAATTTTTTTATAAGCGAATGAAATATATAATTTTTTTATGAGTGAATGAAAAATAGATTTTTTTTATAATTGAATGAAATATAGAATTTCTTTATAAGTGAATGATATATAGATATTTTTTATAAGTGAATGAAATATAAATTTTTTTTATAAGTGAATAAAATATAGAATTTTTTATAAGTGAATGACATGTAGATATTTTTATAAGTGAATGAAATATAGAATTTTTTATAAGTGAATGAAATATAGATTTTTTTTATAAGTGAATGACATATAGATATTTTTATAAGTGAAAGAAATATAGAATTTTTTATAAGTGAATGAAATATAGAATTTTTATAAGTGAATGAAATATAGATTTTTTTTATGAGTGAATGAAATATATAATTTTTTTATAAGTGAATGAAATATAGCATTTTTTATTAGTGAATGAAATATAGATTTTTTAATAAGTGAATGAAATATAGAATTTTTTTTCATTAGTGAATGAAATATAGAATTGTTTATAAGTGAATGACATATAGATATGTTTAATAAGCGAATGAAATATAGAATTATTTTATTAGTTATTGAAATACAGATATTTTTTATAAGTTAATGAAATATAGATTTTTTATCAGTGAATGAAATATAGATTTTTTTTATAAGTGAATGATATATAGATATTTTTAATAAGTAAATGAAATATAGAATTTTTTATAAGTGAATGACATAGATATTTTTTATAAGTGAATGAAATATAGATTTTTTAATAAGTGAATGACATATAGAAATTTTTTATAAGTGAATTAAATATAGATTTTTTTGATAAGTGAATGAAATATAGATAATTTTTATTAGTGAATGACATATAGATATTTTTATAAGTGAATGACATATACATATTTTTTATAAGTGAATGAAATATAAAATTTTTTCATAAGTGAATGAAATATCGAATTTTTTCATAAGTGAATGAAATATAAAAATTTTTATAAGTTAATGACATATAGATATTTTTCATAAGTGTGTGAAATATAGATTTTTTTATAAGTGAATGACATATAGAATTTTTATAAGTGAATGAAATATATATGTTTTATAAGCAAAGAAAATATATATTTTTATTAAGTGAATGAAATATAGAATTTTTTATAAGTGAATGCAATATAGATATTTTTTATAAGTGAATGAAATATAGATTTTTTATAACTGAATAAAACATAGAATTTTTTTTATAGGTGAATGACATATAGAATTTTTTATAAGTGAATGAAATATAGATTTTTTAATAAGTGAATGAAATATAGAATTTTTTATAAGGTAATGACATATATATATTTTTCATAAGTGAATGAAATATAGATTTGTTTATAAGTGAATGACATATAGATTTTTTATAAGTGAATAGCATATAGAGATTTTTTATAAGTGAATGGCATATAGGTATTTTTATAAGTGAATAGAATATAGAATTTTTTTATAAATGAATGAAATATAGATTTTTTAATAAATATAATATATAATTTTTTAATAAATATAATATAGATTTTTTTATAAATGAATGAAATATAGATTTTTTAATAAGTGAATGAAATATAGACTTTTTAATAAGTGAATGAAATAAAGAATTGTTTTCATAGGTGAATGAAATATAGAATTTTTTATAAGTGAATGAAATATAGTATTTTTTAATAAGTGAATGAAATATAGAATTTTTTTCATAAGTGAATGAAATATAGAATTTTTTATAAGTGAATGACATATAGATATTTTTTATAAGTGAATAAAATATAGATTTTTTTATAAATGAATGACATATAGCATTTTTATAAGTGAATGAAATATATATTTTTTATAAGTGAATGAAATATAGATTTTTTATAAGTAAATGAAATATACAATTTTTAATAAGTGAATTAAATATAGATTTTTTATAAGTGAATAAAATATAGTATTTTTTTATAAGTGAATGAAATATAGAGTTTTTTATAAGTGAATGACATATAGATATTTTTTATAAGTGAATGAAATATAGAATTTTTTATAAGTGAATGAAATATAGATTTTTTTCATAAGTGAATGGCATATAGATATTTTTATAAGTGAATTAAATATAGAATTTTTTATAAGTGAATGAAATATAGATTTTTTATAATTGAATGAAATATAGAATTTTTTATAAGTGATTGGAATATAGAATTTTTTTATAAGTGAATGAAATATAGAATTTTTTATAAGTGAATGAAATATAGAATTTTGTATAAGTGAATGAAATATATAATTTTTTTATAAGTGAATGAAATATAGAATTTTTTTTATAAGTGAATGACATATAGATATTTTTTATAAGTGAATGAAATATATAATTTTTTTTTTATGAGTGAATGAAAAATATACTTCTACACAATATAAGCAGTTAAACCCAGCTTCTTATTTGATGACCCCACATTCGGATAGAGTTTGAAAAGATTAACTCTTACAACTTTGACCTCTTGGCAGCCGAATTTTCGCCCAGAAACTGATTAAAAAGCTTGCTGCATGTCTTTATACCCTTTATGCAAAATTTGAAATGTATAGACGAAAAATTTACTGAATAGTTTGCTAAGAACCGCAAGGGTAAAACGTGTTTGAACTTTGACCCTTTGTAAGCCAAGTTCTCGAGTAAAACTAATTAAAAAGATCGCCGTATGTCTGAATACACTTTCTGTAAATTTTCAAATGTTTAGACTAAAAATTGGCTGAGTAGTATTTTTTTTAATTTGACCCTACTTTTGCCCCTTAAACATTTATTGTTTTGAGCTTAAACAAGTTTGATCTATATCCAAGAAACCTACTAATATTGGCGGAGGAGTTTAGTAGAGTTTTCAAAGGCCAACTCGTTTAACTTTGGCCCCTTCACAGCCACATTTCTGGCCGAAATCTGATTAAAAAGATTTTCCAAAATCTCAATAACCCTTTTGTCAAATCTGTAGTTTGTAGACTGAAACTTGACAAAGGGAAATGTACACACACAGGAATACACACAGACAGACACTTTCACTTTTATAGGTATATAAATATGTACATTATGATACATTTATTAAAATGTATAATAAATTATTTTATCGATTTTTATCCGATAGGACATATATTTGCACTATATTTTATTCATTGTATCATTTTTCGCGCCAAAAGGATTCAATTCACGTCTGCTCGGTCACATTCTGTAAACAAAACAGAAGAAAAAAGGCGAGGAGGGGGCCTGCGAACAGGAGGAGACGGGAGAGACAGATACTGTAAACGAAGAGTGTAAAAGGAAAGAGAAAAGAAAGATAGAGAGAAATAAGAGAGAGAAACTGTGTAGAGAAAGAGAGAGGTAGATCGTATAGAGAGAGATGGGCCTGAAAAAAAGTTGTCAACAGGCAGTGGAGCTTCGTGCTTCAAAGCGATAACACGTAAGTTCGCGAAGGTCCGGTTGGCGAAGCGGGCGACGACGTGGTAGCGGCGTCGGGGAGGTAAATATCAACAACACCAGCCGATCACCAGCGGTCAAAGTTAGTATATATGACTGATTAAAAGAATGAACCCAGCGAAGGAAGGAACCATGGAGCAGTGAAACTTTTACTATAAATCAAGGGCTTCGATGAGGTTCGGAAACGAATATTTGGAGCAATTAACACGCCCGCGCGTAATGAAACACAAAATAATCCGAAGGACAAAAATATTAAAATTAACCTACGCGCGCGTAATCAAACATAAACAATTTACCGGAGACAAATATGTTTTAAACAAAAAGAGACAAAAGAAAGGCCACATTTCAAAAGACATTAAAAGAGTTTGTCAATGAAAACATATTTCTCCAACATCTCTCCATCTCTCTATCTCCCTCCCTCTCTTACCCTAGAACCTGTATCTAATTGAGCAGGCGATTTCTTGTTTTATGTGAACATTGACTGTTAATATATTTTTCTCTCGTTGGAATTTGAATCATTAAATCATTTCATTTAGTTAGGCATATTTAATTTTCTTTTCTTGAATTGAATTTTATTTTATTTTTATATAAATAAAAGTTTGTTAATTTTTCGATGATATTTATCCTCGTTATTTCTTATGTGATTTCTTTGTCCAGTACATTTCATTTTATTGTTGTCTTCGGGACGGTTGTCCCATCCCCATAACAACGCATTATCATGGAACCTGGGAAACTTTATTTATTTTATATATTTCGTTACGTCACCCATCTGTACCGTCCCCAGTAGGACTGGGATACGTCGTAACAACATATATATTCACACACACACACATATATATATATATATGTACATATATATATATGTGTGTGTGTGTGTGTGTGTGTACATATATTAGACAGATATAGTCAATTTCTAGCTAAATGACTAATAGCTATTTATTTAGTGTCAAAATCCAATCGAACTTAGAAGAATCACAAATTTATTCTTAGTCTTTTAAGCTTCTTTGTTTATTCTAACATTGCGCATATTCGAATCTTTGGCGTCTTTTACTGCCATCCATTTCGTTTTACATACTTAAATCCATATCTGTTCTCTTACTTTTCTCCGATGGGTCTATAAAATCGAGTATTTGGAAGAACGTACGACCTGTCTGTAAATAAATCGGCTTCTAGATTAGGATTTTCTCTCTTTCGTGTCTTTCATCTATTTGCAGTTTCTGTCGCTTTTCTGTACGTTTTGGATATAAATCTCGGTCTACTGGAGCCGAATAAAAGAGGCTTTGAAATAAAGCATACTTTTGTTGGTGAGGACGTATGGTTTTGTGAAATGGAAGTTCTAGTTTCATTTATGTTTATTAAATGTAACTCTACGACATGCCATAGAAAGCATCGTCTACTTATTATGGAAATCGTTCTAGGAAACACGTTAAGCGACTTGCTCTAAGAAGCTGACAAGAATGAAAACTTATGAAAAAGAAAATGTACTTATTGACCTCAGTCTTCAAAATACTGAGGTCGCAGTTCTTGAAATGGGGGGGTCGTCAATAGAAGCCGTGTTTAAATGAGGTACCAAAAGATTGAATTATTACATACCACTATACCAATGAGTCAAATACGTTTGGACAAAGAAAGCTGGGAAGAGATCGGCCCATTTTGAAGAACACGCGCATAAAAGTATTCATAAAAAAGACGGGCTAGAAGCATAACATCTGCAATTAAAAAAATGGCAATGGAAAACAGATACAGCAAATTAAAAACGTAAAATGAAAGCATTAAGATGTTTTGAATTACAGTTGTACAGTATCTTTTTATGCATGTTTTTTTGTGGAAGGGAGAAGGAGTCGTTGCTTCAGTTTATTTTCTAGATACGTTCAAATTTGCTAATACTTAATTTCATATATACATAAAAAACAATAACAACTGCGGTGCGTTTGATTAAATTTTAAGCTATATTTGATTGAATAAAATAAATACGCATCAAGTGCGCTTGAAAGCCAAATCACAACGTGATATTAGGAAAATACGCATATATTGTACTTGTTTAACATTTATAACAATTATATTTCAGAGATATACTCAATCTTCAGTGGGTTGTTTCGTTTCGTTTTTCCTTTTCTTCTTCCTTGCCATGTTCTAAAGTTGGAGAAAGAAAAGTACGTTTGTAATTAGCCCCCCCCCGTATCTCAGCGATTGTTTTAATGAATGCAGAATCCTTATGGGCGGTAATACCGTATATATTAAATACACCGTTACATTCCATTAATAAAAGAATTAAACATATGAAATAAAACAGAGGCAATTGCATACGAGTATTATGTTTTTTTTTTCTGTCTAAACAGTTCACTTCTTGTAAGAAAAAAATACTCGAGCTAACATCGAAACCAAACTCTAGTGACAGTGAATCAAGTATGATAACTCATAGACAAACACAACGTGATCCTAAAAAAATCTTTTTAAATCACCTAATACTTTACATAAGATGACTATAATGTTTCACGACTGCGCATGCGCAGTCATGAAAAAGTTGATAACCGATAATAATCTGATTCTTTTCGTGTACTAATTTTTTCAAATTTGACCCGTCTAGCTGCCTTATTTGCTTAATAATAACCGATGAACACACATTCCGCAGGCCTGATTTAAGTCTGTTGATTAAAAATCCGTTAAATATATAAGATGATAAGTGTCTTCACACACATTCTCACTTTTATGGATATACCGATTAAATAAAACATTACAATTGCGGTTCTTAAAACACACAAAGTCAGTTCTTTATAATCAAGTTTTACGGCATTGTTTTATTGTTTCATTGGTACGTGAAAGAATACAATAGTTGAATAGAATTCCCTAACATAGTCTACCCATATTAAAAATAATAATGTCGTTTTTCCATGCAGTAAATTCTGTTCATTATCAATATATATATATATATATATATATATATATATATATATATATATATATATATATATATATATATATTTGAGGAGGGCGTAACATTAATTAATTTATAGATCAGTAAATACCTACATATATATATATATATATATATATATATATACATATATATATACACACACACACACACACATATATATATATATATATATATATATATATATATATATATATATATAAATTGTCTGTACTTTTGAGATGAGGTGTTTTCATTTATTGAAATTGTCGGACTGACTTCCTCATCGTGGTTGTTATAGTCACAACGTTTTGTTCGTTTACCCCTCCGGCCTTAATCAGGTGTTTTGTATCGAACTGGGGAACCGTTTTTTAGGAGTCTCCAAACCAACCCTTTATTATTATTATTACGGGGGTACCGTGTTAGGACTCCAGCTTGGCTCTGAGACATAGTTGCTGATTCTCTGTTTTGAATGTTACTTTTCACTGCCTTCGTTCCGGAGTGAATCAGCACCTTTGGGTAACTGCAAACCTTGATACAACGTCTAGGACCACTCGGTCATATTTTACTAGGACTCCTACCAAACGGTTCCCCAGTTCGATACAAAACACCTGATGAAGGCCGGAGATGAAAACGGCGGAACGTTGGGATATATATATATATATATATATATATATATATATATATATATATATATATATGAATAAAATAAAGCAATATATAAACGATGCTTTAGACGTTATGTGAATAAAAAGGAAACACCTAAAAGAGTAAAAACAAAAATAAAATCAACGTTTCGTCCCTATTTAAGGGGGCATCATCAGGATTTTTAGGCGAGGATTTACAGGAAGACGGTCATATATCACATGCGAAAGAGGAGAAGTTCAGTTCTCTTTCTGTTCTGGAGAGAAACCTCTCTCTGTTCTTCAGAAATAACAGAGAACTGAACTACTCCTCTTTCGGACGTGATATATGACCGTCTTCCTGTAAATCCTCGCCTAGAATTCCTGATGATGTCCCCTGAAATAGGGACGAAACGTTGATTTTATTTTTATTTTCAGTCTTTTAGGTTTTTCCTTTTTATTCATATATATATATATATATATATATATATATATATATTTATTTACCAGTGGTATATATATATATATATATATATATATATATATATGTATATATATATATATATATATATATATATATATATATATATATATATATATATATATACATTAATTTAAACAATACAATCTGTGGTACTTTTATTTCAAGTTTTCCGACAACTGTGTTATTCATTTCTTACATTTTGGATGGGCATTTACAGAAGAGATACAAAACAACCTCCTACCTCGTTCTAATGGCAGAACGGAGTTTCAAAACAATCCTGACATTATTTCAGCACGATATATTTTCTGCAAAAGTACCGAAATTTATATTTCATTTATTTTCCATTTTAGGAGGAGAAACATAGCAAGATTGTTATCACTCCATATATTGGGTCAGTTATTTAATGACTTACATGGCTTAAGCTGAAATATAGCTGAAATCCATGAACATCCTCCATAGCTAGAGAGAGAATTTCTATCTCCTAAAATGATATGGATCATGTCATCAATTAACAATTGATTAATGAAATAAAGGTGAAAAACAAACTTTCAGTTCTCTACGCTCTACTCCCGATGAGGCCCATGCTGTACAATACTCTACCGATATTTTTAATTAATTACATTATATGCCACCACTCAAGTTACATTTGAAATGTAAATGCGCACTAATGTTACCCTAGCATATTTATGCCCCACTACTATATAATAGAACAAGAATGTTTATTTAACGCATGCTACCTCTTGCGAACGAAGTTGTTATATTAATTGGCGTTGTTAAAATTGATTTGGCATTCATTCCTAGAATACATTTTATTTTGTTAGACATTTCAATTCAATTTTATACGATTCCTATTTCAATAAAATTTCTTTAACATGAAAGTACAGATTCCCTATGGACAACCCTTGTTATTGGTTGGTGTCAACATTGCTGCATCTTGTTTGTCCAAGGACCGTTTTTTATGTAGTATGCTCGCAGATATGCTATATATAATATGAAATAATATAAAGCTGAATGTGTGCGTGTGTTTGGTCACGAATAGGCTCCTATATGGTTGACTATTTTTAAAAAACTAATTATTATTATGATAGAGTATGGATCGAGACGTATTAATGGGTGTGTTTGATCTGGGAGAACGGTAATTCATTAAAAGTGTGGAGCCTCGTCCACAAAGTATGGAAATAAAAAAAAATTAAAATAAAAAAAAACGTTTACAAGTGTTGTTGATATAGATGTACATAATAATGTTTGATAAGTATGTTTTAACTTAAATAGGGAAGGGTATAAAAAAATTGTGGGGTCTGCGTTCGCGCCTGTCCTCCATAGAATTGAAATAGGCACAAACGTTAATAAAGACTTTTCCATATCTATCTGCGTAAGTATACTTTGATAATTATGTTTCAGCTTGAAAAAATATGGTATAATAAACTTATTGGGCATTCGTTCGCACCTGACCTCCATAGAATGGAACTATGTCACAGAGTTTTTTTTTTTTAATAGAGATCCACAGAAAATGGTGATAATTGTTTCAGTGTGAACAGGTATAGTATAATAAATTATGGGGTTTATCTATTTTATTTTTACTTTCATCATATTTTGTTTTGGTTTGATACCCCCAAATTCGAAGCTATCCTTTACAACTCTTCCTTTTCATAACCTATCATATTTTCATAAATCAGAGTCCATTTTCTGTAGGATGTATTTGAACACAGTCAACGACGGGTAATTTTGCTAGTATATATATATATATATATATATATATATATATATATATATATAGAGAGAGAGAGAGAGAGAGAGACAGAGAGACAGAGATACAGAGAGAGATTTGCACTAAGATATAGTATGCCCAAGATATTTATATAAATATGTAACCAATTTTCTACTAATTTAACTTGTTATTTATACTTATAAATATTTATTGGATGAATTTATATTGGATCTTAACGAATAACAAACAATCACAAGGCTTAATATCATTAATCCACCTTTTTAGCGACAATAATTAGAATAAAAAAAACTATAATTATTACACTGGTCAATAAAAATAAACTTTTTAAAAGGTGTCTGATATTTTTTAACTGATTTACTATATTTTGCCATGCTAAATCTAGAAATAACATCCATTTTGCTCTCGGAGGTCAAATTTTTTTGTAAATTTGAATTTAAAATGATGCGACTTATATTTTTGAAAACAATGTTTTCAAGATTTACTAATGGTGTTTAAATGGCAAAATGTCAGTTTTTATGATAAAATTGCTGTATTCTAACAAAGAATCACGTACACTTCATGTACAGTACATTTAACTAAAATGAAAACTTAATGTTTGCATTATTACGGTCTACATTTTCGTTTTTTTATTGTCGCGAATGTTTTGGTGCTTGCACATCTCTTTTTAAATTCCAACAGTAGCCCGCCATCATCACCATGTCCCACCTTCCCTGGTAGCGTGATTCCATTTCTCTCAAATCCTAGTGAAAACGTTCTCCATGCTCATCGCTTAAAGAGCCAAGATTTTCGGGAAAGCGGTCCATGTGCGAGTACAGGTAATACATTTTTTATGCTCATATTGCAGCCAAGGTTCCTAAAGGCCACTAACATGTTTGCTACTAGATCTTTATAGTTCTCTGCTTTTGTGTTGCCTAGGAAATTCATCACGACCTGAACAAATCAATTCAACGCTTGTTGCTCAACAGGATTCATGGGCTCCTCAAACGCGGGAGAGTTTTTGATCAGCTGCCTAATTTGAGGACCATAAAAATACCAGGTTTTAATTTTTCAGTTGACAAATTGGGGAAGGTTTTACACAGAAACTGAAAACACCGCCCATCTTTATCCAGGGCTTTTGTGAATTGCTTCATCAAACCGAGTTTTATGTGCAGTGGAGGAAATAAAATACGTCCCCTGTCAACTAGAGGCTTGTTTATCAGATTTTTTGCTCTACAAATTGCAAGCTCTTCACGTACTGGCCATTCTTTTTTCACGTAATGTTGAGTACGATCCTTACTATCACAGAGGCATAAAAAGCATGGGTATTTGGTAAATCCAGACTGTTGACCAAGCAAGAAGTTGACCATTTTTAAGTCTACGCAAATCAGCCATTTATGTTGGCCATAATACATTTTTCTAGGACGTACTTAATTGTTTCGTGATGTTCTTTTAATGTTGTCGAATGTGCCAATGGCACGGATGCAAATTGATTTCCATTGTGTAACAACTCACATTTCAAAGACCTTTTGCTGCTGTCCATAAAAAGTAGCCAGTTTTCTGATTTGTATTCAGGTATGCCGAGATGTTTCAGTAGTTCTACTATGTCATTGCAATAGACTAATTATTTTTCTTGAGCAACATATCTTAAAAATTCCTATTTCCTGGTACGGAAAAAACTTACCTTAACTTTACCATTTAGCATGTTCTTGTCCTTTAAACGAGATGCAAGAAGTTCGGTAGGGTCTTTTGGCAAATTTAAATCGCGAACAAATCGTTTAGTTCGTTTTGGGAAAACAATGTTGGCTGCTCATCATTCTCATCGGGAAAGGATGCATCATGATGATCATCGGTAGTGGTAATGCTTTGAGTTTCATCCTGGCTACTGCTGCTTTTTTCAATACTTGTATGTTCGAATACAGGTACGGGAATTTCTTCACTATGAGGAGTAGGGCGCATAGCGTACGGCAGATTGGGATACTCTAGTGTTGTGCGATTTTTCTGTTAATCCCTATGACATTGATAGCACAAAAGTAGCAATCGGTTGCATGATTTGAAGGCTCTCACCAAATCATGGGGATGTCAAAGTTCATGGGCTTTCGCGTGCCTTTGCTCCATTGACGGAGATGCTATGTGCATCTTTTGCAAACCATGTGAGGTGCCCAACTTTTGTCTTGATCGCCGAGCTTCATGCCAAAATATGCATAGTAAACGTGCTTGATAAAGGTGGTGACAGTATTGCGATTTGGTGCAAGTGTGTATTCACCACAAACATAGCAAAAAACATCTGGCTTATTTACACACATTCTTCGAGTCGCCATTGTATACCTGCAAAAAATTAAAAAAATAAATTCATGTACGTTGTCTCCATGAAATTTAAAGTCTGTATCAAAAAAATTCGGCACAATTATATCTATGTCCTGCGAACAGTTTTAATCGCACAGTAATGAAATAATTTGACTCTGAAACACACAGAACCAATACGTAAGACTTTCCTTCTCGTCTGCTTTCATATGTTGGTGTGTTTTAATAACAAGTTTTACCATTGAATTCCCGTATGGGTCAAATAAAGTCTCACATTATCTTTAAATATCGCTTAAGTTTTGCAATTATTATGGACAATTTTGATTAAAATTTTTAAGCACTAGCAATACAAAGAAGAAAGCATTTGAATAAACAATTTTTGATTAAATTTTAATTAGGGAGTCTATTTTAATTTGTTCAGATAATAGAACTTAAAACGGTAAATGGTGAATACTTCTGTTGTACCTTTCTCGGGTATTTAAAAGTTAAAAAATAGAAAATTAACGATAGCTTAAAATGTCGACCTGACCCAGCAAAAAGAGTGTTATTTTTGGATTCAGCACATCAAAATTGTCCAAAATCAGCTTACAAAACTGAGACACCAAATTTACTGTTGACCAGTGCTATCATCTAATATACATAATTCATGTATGAGTTTTTTAATAGTTTACAATGTTTAACATTTCTATTTCAGTAACCTTAATTTTTACTCCTGTCCATGTTAAATTTTCCTTTATTACTTCATAAAACCAACATTTAAATTATCCTATTTCATATATTTAAATTGCAAAACAATTCCACTGGTGACCTTCGTTCGTGCCATATATACATATTTTTATTTTTTCCGTAAAAAATATCCTAGATATTTAACATTTATATTTCAAGGGTTTAGCTTAGAGTAATATTTATCGTAAACCAATGATTTTTCTGACTTTATTATTTTTATTACCATTGTAAAAAGTCTAACCTGTTTATCCACATTCACTATTATATAATTCTAATATGCTAATGCCCAAGATAATCACAGTTTATTTTTCTGGACATCTTTTCTGCCCTTGTGATATATTTTCAACAGGAATGATAGTACACAGTACTTAGAAATTTATAAAAAAATATTAAAAAAGGGTTTTCTTTACTAAATAAATGTATATATCCTCGGACAACGCCAAGGAACAAGTCATGCTTGTTTAATATATAATTAATAAATTAATGACACGAAAACTCCAGCTGCAAACGTGTAAGTAAAGTTTCAAAAGTTCAAAGAGATTTTATAGTATAAACCACAAATATAATTTTCTATCAAACATTGATTTTGACCGACAGTCATCGTGCGTTTAATTACAAAAGTGCCGTTTGAATTTAGTTTCTTTAAAACAATGTAATTTCCTTTCTTCTTTCAAAGCTATAGAAGTGCCAAACCATTGTGTAATGAAGGCAATCAATAAACAATAATGGAAACAACGATCTCAAAAAGAAAACGAAACACCTATACATGCATCATAAGGACCACTTCAAGTAAGTGTTCACTTTTACCTATGCTTCATGGCTCTAATTTTAATAATAGGGGGTTTGCACATCTTAAAATTAATATTAGTAATCAGCTATTAGAAATTTCGGTAATTAACAAGAGTTTGACACCAAACTAGACAGGTGTGATACCATTAAAAGCAGCGACCTTGTGTGCTTCAGAGTTGTTGTTTTTTTACAACATAGTTCTCTTTATTTTCAATGTTATACATCTGTTTAGGCGCTGTCCTATAACAGGAATTGGTTTCTTCTAATCGCACATAGTCACTCTCTACAACAGAAAAATAAACTCCTTATATCATGACTGCATAAGTTCAGCCATCATAACAATGCAGATTTCAATTCTTTCTGCTATGTTCGGGTGGAATAAAAACCTAGGAGGAATTTCATTTGGAACACTCTTCGTGTGTGTAAACGCACAGCCGAACACACACATACACACACAGCTCAAGATCAACATTACTAATATTAATTTTAAGATGTGCAAACCCCCTATTATTAAAATTAGAGCCATCAAGCATATACGACGATTACACCGACAACAGCCGTCACATACATCGGACATATCATTTTCATACATATACACATACACACATATAAATGAGTGTGTGTATAGGTGTGTTGCTGTATTTGCGCACAAATGTGTGTTTGCATAACTTGTCAACATAATTTATATATGAATGCAGATGTAAAAGATTCATACTAAATTATTACGTGCTTGATTTCCCCGCAAAAGTGCACTATGTGAGTAACTAACATCGGACATATCTTCTTCACGCACACACACAGAGAAGCAAACACACAGAGAGATGCAAACACACACACACCCACATACACACACATACACACACACACACACATATATATATATATATATATATATATCCTAGAAAATGCGAGAATGAAAAGTAATATGGTTAAAATCAAACTTAGAAAAGTAAAAGGACTAGTTGTTAGGACTGGAAAAGAAAAAGACAAGATAGTATAGTAAAAAAGTATAGTAAATTCTTAACTTAATATATTGCAGTATTAAGACTTGGTTATATAATTTTAAGTTGAATTAAAACAAGCTTAATTTTTCAATACTTTAAGTTATAAAATTATTATCTTTCATTTTTCTTTTCCCAGATTAAAAAAGTAGCCGTTTTACTTTTCTCAGTTTAATCTTAACCATATCACTTTTTATGCTCACATGTTTCTATGTAAAACATATTTTTTCGTAATAAAAGGTTTTGTGTTCGAATCACATTTTATATGCATTTGTCTGATAGGTATAATTTATAATTAATTATTTATCATATTTTTTCAAATTATTATGAGAGAATATACTTTTTAATATTCATTGCTAAATACTTTGCAAAGCAACTAATATTATGGTTTCTATAATGTTCAGTATATTGTTTTATAAATCTCATTAAAAATATTTAGAGAATAAATCAAAAACATAAGCGGTAAATACCATTCCAAGATATAAATAAATATGCAAAAATAGTATAAAAAGTGGGATTCTTAAAAAAATATTTGATACTTACTAAACAAATAGTGCTGAAAAATCCATTTACTTAATTAAACCAGTAAAATATGAAAATTTTATTCTACAAGTATTTTTCTTTGCATAATTATTAAAATAACTTTTATTTAAAATAATCAATTAAGAAATAAATAGATAGCAGAAAGTATTTTTTTTTTTGCACGAATCTTCAGGAACATCAAAAAAAATTGAAATTATTAATACATTCCTTGCCATTTTTTTAAGTATTTGATAAACAGATAATTATAAATTGAAATAAGAAAATGCCCGAATACACCCATCTATATTTTTGTCCCTCATATTATACAGAAAAATACTGAACGGCTATATTGGGATCAAATACATACACAGACACACATACACAGACATAGACACAGACACATACACAGACACACAGATACACACACACATATACATACATATATATATATATAATTGGCGCATATAGACCCTGTCTATTACACACTCTCTCTCTCTCTCTCTCTCTCTCTCTCTCTCTCTATATATATATATATATATATATATATATATATATATATAGGTAATAGATTTATTTATAATTTTACACAATTATATGTATACAATTTACATTAGAGATCTAGATGATTACACCTATTGAGCTCATCAGATCTACGATGCTCAGAGGGCAGAACCTTTACAAATATTTTACTGAGAATTTGCGTATATAGACCCTGTCTATTACACTATATATATATATATATATATATATATATATATATATATATATATATATATATGTATACATATATATATATATAGTGAAAGTAAGTACATGGATATTTTGCCTTTTATATAAAACCCATTCATGCTACGGCTGATCTTCGTCGGGGATAAAATCGTGAGATATTAAAAGTTATAGAATACTTTTTTAAAAAGGGGAGGATAACCAAAATATACTTGATGTTATCGAAATTAGTTTCCATTGATTTACCAGTAAATCGGTGGTGGCAATGGCTAACTTGTAAAGGAAACGAGTTTCGATGTTGGGTAATCCTTGTTTTAATCCAACTCATTCCACAGAAACACTTATACGTTGAATGTTGGTAAGATTGAAGTGACAATTTTTATAACCAGTCTGTGATATTCTACAAAATTTACTTTCAGTGCAGGACTTAAAATGCCCCTTTAATGACATACGCTGCATTATTCGATCTTCTCTTGGCGAAGTTTTGCGGTTTTAAACCAATATTTTCAACTATATAAGAAGATATCGGAAACACCATTGCCAGTAATAAACCTATACACATTGCTAATAATAATCATATGTATGCCATGCAATATGAATGTAGCCAACGATTAATTTTATTGATTACCCAGCATATTTCGTTTTGTTAGCATGTCTGTCAACACCGCCTAATATATTTCTTTCTTCTTCAATGGAAATCACCCCATAAAAAGTATAACGTCACATAAGTGAAAAATATTAAAAAATACAACTTCAAATAGAATAGAAAATATGATCCGTATTAAAACGATAGATTCTGAGTATGAACACATCAATTAATCCTCTTTTCTTAGACACATCTCTCTATGATGAGAAGACAAACGGACAAAATAAAGGAAGAGAAAATTGGCGATGGTAAACCTTAAATCCACATTCAACCCTTCGCGATGTATAGATAAAGCCAGTTAACCACTTTCACTAGATATATAAATAAATCTCGGCGACGCACTGACTGTAATTTACGGCTGTCAATAACAGGAAATGTGAGCAAATCGTCCTGTGTATATATTACGTTACAAATATGTTAATATATAAAACAAGCATTTATTGTTATATTTTATAACAAACCGATAAAATTTTCGTAGTCAAGATAAAAAAAAACGGAGTCACATTAATAAACTTTATATAGAATCAATTTAATCAAACAATTCAATGCATTTGTCCGTCTGAGAAACATTGATAGGATTAAGTTATATCTGAGAAACATATAGAGAGAAACTGGAGAGTTGCTTAACGGTAATATAATAGTATATGGGTTCAATATGCATATTTATAATGTATGGATGAACACACAAACGCAGGAAGTCATATGAATGAACAGAGTAAAATCTGTACAAAGAGAACAGTTTGTGTACTATTTGACCTGAGTAGGAATATATTGATTATTAAATCGATATCTGAAAAAGTTACTGTTGATATCAATATGGTATGTAGGCACACAGATATATTATACTGCCTATCCTCTTTCTTTTATCTCTTTTTTCTCTATTGATAAATATATACATTCCCCATATATATATATATATATATATATATATATATATATATATATATATATATTCATAAGTATGTTATCAAATAGTATAAAGGAAAGCATCACACTACTAAGAGGGGAAAACATGCATATGAAATGTTAGATAAACAATAACTTGGTCATTTTTTAGTATACATAAATTTCTCTTGTTCTAAAAAGGCATTTAGTTTCGAAGTTTAATAATTCCTTTATTTCACCTTATTACATTCGTTATTGTTTTGACGATATAATGAATTTTACATAATATTAAGCCTATAACTTTTAGAATATATATATATATATATATATATATATATATATATATATAAAAGTGAACGTGTCTGTCTGTCTGTCTGTGTGTGTGTCTGTCTTTCTGTCTGTGTACATTTCCATACGCAATAACTCTGTCAATTTTTAGTCTATAGACTCGAAATTTGAAATACCGGGTACTGAGATTTGGGAAAATCGATGTGACGGGTGTCAGCAAGAAATTTGGCTGTTAAGGGGTCAAATTTCAACGATTTGACCTTTAAGAACTCTACCAAACTCCTCCGATAATTTTGGGTCTAAACACTTGAAATTTTAGATATAGGTTCCTTGAACTGAAATAAAGTGATTTGAGCCCGAAACAATAAATTTTAAGGGGTCATAATAGGGGTCAAAGTTTTAAAAAATTAACCATTTTTTGTGTTTTTTTTTTGCTTTTTTTGCGCAGCATACACCTCCAAACACCCGAGCAACGCCGGGCACCCCTGCTAGTATATCTAAAAAAGTGAACGTGCCTGTGTCTGTGTACATTTCCCTACTCAGTATCTCTGTCAATTTTTAGTCTACAGACTCGAAATTTGATATACATTGTACTGAGATTTTGGAAAATCTACGTGATCAGTTTTCCGCCAGAAATTTGGCTGTTAAGGGGTACATATTTCAACAAATTGATATTTGAGAACGCTATTAAACTCCTCCGACAATTTTGGGACTAAACCCCTGAGATGTTGGATATATGTTCCTTGGACATGGATCTAACATAATAACCATATTTGAGCCCAAAACAATAAATTTTAAGGGGTCATAATAGGGGTCAAAGTTAAAAAAAATGATCGTTTTTGTTTTGCTAAACATACACATCCAAACACTCAGTCAACGACGGGCGCCCAAGCTAGTATATATATATATATATATATATATATATATATATATATATATATATATATATATATATATATATATATAACTACTTAATTCACTCACATAAAATTAATATACGAAGGTAAACATTTATGCGTAAACTTAAAGTATTTACTTCAAAAGTGCTCAATACGAATGGAGAGCTAGTTAGTAAGTTATAAAAAAATATATGGCGATAGAGCAACACTGAATATTCCGCGTTTCATCCACTCTATGACTCTTCAGGCTCATTTCTGAAGAGTCCTAGTGTTGATGAAATGCGGAATATTCAGTGTAGCTTAATCGCCATATATATTTTATATCTTACTATATATATATATATATATATATATATATATATATATATATATATATATATATATATATGTTTCGTAGTTAAATCTTAAATTCTGGAAAAACAACATATAGAGACATATATTCGGTTTAAGAATTTATTGTTTGAAAAAAGGAATATAAAGAAAGGGTTATTTTAATTTTCTTTCATCCATTGATTTTCAACAATCGACAATTCACTAAAGAGCAATACGCTTTCGCTAAACGGGCATTTACTTTCTCCCCTGGGCCTATTTTCTGCCCACCTGGATTTATAACCCCGAACGACATTGGACTCCTTCCGATAATGGATTACTCAGGTTGTATCAACTTCTCTTTTCGTATAATTTTTTTCCATATTATTATCCACAAATACTCAAAAACTATTTTCAATAATTGAGCTGAAAGGCAAAATTAGCGTCCATTCGTAGCTGAACGTTTTGCTAACCGCATTTCATTTCCTCTGATGATATGAGTTGAAAATCCATGGCTTAAGGAAAATTAAAATATACCTTTATATATATATATATATATATATATATATATATATATATATATATATATATATATATATATATTCCATATGTCAAACAATAAATTCTTAAATCGAATATATGTCTCTATATATTGTTTTTTATGAATTTAATATTTAACCACGAAACGTATACATTGCTCTATTCTTAAATATTGAGCTTTTCCTTGTTGGCTAGGATCACCTTGAAAGTATTACTTCAAGTAGTATCTATCAGGATTTTTAATCTGAATTCTATCAGTGTCTTATCATGCTTGTATATATATATATATATATATATATATATATATATATATATATATATATAGAGAGAGAGAGAGAGAGAGAGAGAGAGAGACAAACCGAGTTATGTATGTGTTCATCAACGTGTCGTCTTTATTTCAAAACTCCCTATGAATGATTATACGTATTCTAAACTAAATTTCTCTCGGAAAAGTGGACAAAAATTTGCTCACTTGTACTACAGATGAGTATTTATACCATATTGATGACTGATATGCTAATTGATTCTGATTGAGCTAATTTTTTATGCTAAATTCTAACTATTTTGATCAATATCAATCCCATGCATAAAAATTAATCCACAATACTTTGTTCGTGATTTGAAGGTAGGAAAGGTAGATATATGTATGTAAATATATATTTGAAATCTAGCGACATACAAACATACACAATTCTGACAAATATGTTGTAGGTGTACTAGTATAAATATATTAAAAAATAAAACGTGCTTCTTTTTTACAACTGTTCAACACAAGCTCAGACGCAACAATATTTTAATCTGAATAATTTGAAAGTGTTATCCAATACTCGCAGCTTTGTCTTTAAATGCGCATGAACATTATATTTAAATCCGTGCATCCATTTATTATTATATATCAACTCCTCATTTATTACTCAGTATATAGTAATGATTGTAAAAGTTATGAATAAATATAACTTGGGAATTATTCGTTAGTATCGAGAGTGTAGCGCTCCTAACTTAACTGTTCTTTTCCTTTCCAGCGTCGTTACCGTCTGTTCCACAAATAGGCGAAAGGAAACTTTAAAAAAAATGATGACGTAAAACTTATGATGATTTAACTTTGCATATCTGTAGGAGTAATGTTTACTTCGGATTATATTGGCACTGTCAACTGTTTATTTGCAAGTGTGGCCCTTTTGCAGCAATTGGTCAAAACAACGCGAAAGTGGGCTTCGGATTCAAGGGGCTAATATATTAAAAGTTCAACTCTGTACATCAAATATTTAGAGAGGATTATGTTGGTTGAGGCTTTTCGTAGACCAAACGAGTATATTACGGTAGTATTTGGCGAGACAATATACGAGCACCGCTTCCGAGGGTCGATCGGTTAAACTGCTGACTGTCAATGCGATGGATCTAGGTTCAATCCTCGGTTTGGTAGACGTGCTAGTCTAGCGGCACTGATGAGTTTTGATACAACGAAACAGGAATGTACGTCGATGACTAAACACACACACACACACACACACATATATATATATATATATATATATATATATATATATATATATATATATATACCCCTACACGATACTCTTTCTCCTTTCTATATATATATATATATATATATATCCAACTACCCACCGTACACTCTCTTTTCATTTCGCCACACACCCTAAGTTTTGCACATTCATCTATGTACGAAACAAACTACCCCCACGTACTTAGTAATTACTACTGAACTCTCCACGTATATTGTTGTATATTTATTAGAGTCTATATTCACATCAGTATGTATTTATGTGTCCATTTGTGTAGGTGTGCCAGAAATACTATATTCTTTAACGCACCTACTTACTCTCCTATCTATGCGCAAATACATAGGTCTCTATGTGTCTGTGGATGAATGTGCGGGCTTGATTGTGTATATGTTTATGTGTATCTGTATACGTGTTTGGATATCTACTTGTATGAGTGGGTGTGCTCATGGGTCTTGCATATATGCATGGATATATTTCGTGTATCTATGCCTATGTTGCACATAAAGACGTATGTGCCCTTCCGGGTGTTGGTGTGCATATATATATATATGTGTGTGTGTGTATGTGCATACATGGGTCAACGTACTATGCAGGTATATCTATATCTGGATGCGTATGCGTGTATGTGTTTGTATGTACATATCTATCTATATTTGCAATACACCTGACACTGAAAATAAGATTAGACATAACCGTTGCCCCAAACACAAAATTAGGCGCACGCCCCCTATATGAATGAAATTTACGAAGCCACAAGAACCCCTAACTGACTAAAACTCAACCACCACATTCATAATCTTTAACCTAA
This sequence comes from Euprymna scolopes, assembly GCF_053919585.1. NCBI lineage: Eukaryota > Metazoa > Mollusca > Cephalopoda > Sepiida > Sepiolidae > Euprymna > Euprymna scolopes. The sequence continues at coordinate 55,073,385 of NC_136523.1, read as the reverse complement.
AAACGTTCAGGCCTCCTATATCGGTCAAACCGCATTTAAACTCTTATACATCCTACTAAGCATATTACTATAAACATAGCTCATACTAACTCTGAATATCCTAGTCTTACTAGTAACTCTTACTACTTACATTTATATTCCGATACATATAAATTTAACCAATATATATACAAAAAGAAAACACATTTAAGAAAATAAAAGTTGGCCCCTCAACTCATTCACACATTTAGCGAATTTAATTTACAATCATTAGTAGTTCACACCTTGCTCATATTATCTCTATCATTTTTTTTTCTTTCAACTTATTTTATTTATATTTTTTTCATTATATTAATACTTATTTTTATTTGTATATTTATCTTTTATTTTATTTTAATTTTTATTACTATTCCTATTTTTATTTTATTTTAATCTTTATTTTTATTTTATTTTTATATTTATTTAATTCTTATTTCTATTTTATTTTTATTTTTGTGTTTATTTCTATTCCTGTTTTTATTTTATTTTATCTTTATTTTTATTCTCTATTAAGAAATTTTAAAAGTTATTTTGTTTTATATTATATATTTTTTACAAACCCCCATAGCTTACTCCCCTCCGACAATCAGCAAAGCAAAACCATACAGACCACTAAATATTAAACCACTAACATATATTGCAACATATTTTATCATGCGTCTACCTAAACTCCCATTATTAACTACACCCTCTTCTTTTTTTTAAATTTTTTATCCTAATTTTACTTTATTTACTTAGTATTAACAGACACATGTATATGTGTATGTCTGTATATGTATGTAGGTTATTATATAAGTGTATGAATGTATGTGTTCATGTGTGTGTTTGTATGTATGTATATAAAGGGCGAATGAACTCTTTTTCTGGGTCAACGGCCAACTAGCACCGTGCATATTTGTGTGTGTATATGTGTATTGGGATGGAGAGGGCTCCCGTAAGCCGTGGTGAAGGCAACCTTTCTAAGAGAAGCAAATCTCCGATTTAAAAAACCATAAAGCGGAAGACCAGTACCCGCATTCAGCTGGTCTGCAGTTTAATTTGTTGCTGGCTATCTAGCTCTTGCTTGTTGGTGGATCTCAACATTTTGAACCGAGAGAGAGACTTAGCTGTCGTACAAAGCTAAGACTCTGTAATATCATCTTTGTATAGATACTCCCTCAGGTATTTGGGCTCATGGATTTTAAATGTCCGAGGAAGTGGCACTCGTCTGACAAGACGTTGCAATCATCATATTTGCATCAATATCCTACTGGGATATATGTATTTGCATATGTGTATGTAAGTATGTGTATGTGGGTGCATATATATATATATATGGGTATGTGTGTGTATATATATATATATATATATATATGTGTGTGTGTGTGTATATATTTACATGTATTTATACGCGTGTCTGGATGTATACGTATATTTTACTAAATACAGCCAAATCTTAAAACTCAAAATTGAAATTCCTCCCCTTCTACACCTTACCCCTCCGTTTTATCCTCCACTCTCCCCTTCCTATATCACTACACATTTACCCACTCCTAGGTGAATTCAGTAACCCCCCCCGGCCACACTACAATCTAATGTATTTAAAACTTTAATACTTAATTATTGTTGATCTCCGCCCCTTATTTTCTCTTTTCCTCTCCCCCCCCTTTTTTCTCTCGTATTTCTTTCAAAATCGTACTTCCAAATAATAATATCCATTTCTGTAAGGTCTGACGAGGCTGCTGGATCGTAAATATGACCCGGCAACCGAAGCATATGTAACCGAACAGATAAAACGGTAATAAAAAATAAAACGCATATTTTCTCTGCAATAGTATTAAGCACTCTCTTCAGGTTTTATTAATTACCATTTTTACCAAATATATATATATATATATATATATATATATATATATATATATATATATATATATATATATATATATATATGGGGGGTGCGTGCTAGAATGTAGTTACCTTTAATTATACGCAATTATGCAGGATATAGAGACTATGAGGAAATAGAATTCGGTGTAACAGAGAAATGACGCGAACGAATGGTCTCAATACTGATTTGCACTCACCAGTGGCGGACTTATTAGTGGATCGTTTCCTCGGTAGTTTTTTTTTTTTAACCTTTTAAAACATTTGCTATGGTGTTAGTCGATGAAAACGTTTTGTAATTTTTCCTTTCTGTGATGGGAGCAGTTTACTCATTTATTTTTCGGTTTTCTGTTGTGTGTCTTTATCTTTATTTTTTTTTACAAGGTAGTCACCACTTATCAAGGCCCGGAAGCCACTCGGGGATAAGGGTTATTGTGTGTATAGTACGTTAGTTTTGGACATCTGATAAAGTGTCTTACTTAAGGAGGCGGTTCCTCAGGAATTTGTTCACATTGGACATCCCAGTTGTAATCAGGTGGGAAACAGGCAACCGGAACAGAGTTCCACAGGCGTGCACTTCTAAGAAAGAACCTTTGTTCGTGGAATCTACGTTTTGATTTTGGCACATATAAGGAGTGACAGCGGTTTCAGCTAGACGGGTATTATTTTTCCACATTGGAGGTCTTTCCTTCAAATGTCATCCGTTGCCATCATTACCGGTATTTGTATATTCTAAGGTTTCCTCTTGATTTTCATTTGTTTTAAAATTTTTAACATGTTGTTTTGGAACTGTTGTTGCTGGTCATGCAATTATTGGAATTATATTGATTCATTTCACGTTTCTTATTTCTATACGATCATTGTATGTGTTTCTGTTCTTTGCCTCTTTGATATTGACCCTGCGGAACGCATGAACGGCAAAATGTAATGTCGTTGTTCTGTGCAGCTGTCAACAGACATTCATCTATTCTATCGTCTACTTTTCTTTATATTCTTCTGTTCTTTCTTTTTCCTATTATTATTGGCTTACAAGCAGCTTTAACACAGGTCTCCAGAGAACTTTCCCTGACAACATCTTGGGGTGTTCCCTGGAAGCTGAGTGACAACAAGTTTCCAGTACTCTCCACCTCTTTCGATAACATTTGCAAATAAGTTTGCATTATCGCAACAGCTGTTTGTCATTGATTTTTCATGGCTGCAGCTATTGTTCTTTGCTGGGATTTGAGTGGCAATAAGCCTTCCACAGATCGCAGATCGTTTCGCACTTATTCGGCTGGTCAGTTCATCGGCCTTTCCTTACTCCTTGAATCTACTTGATTATTATGGCTCGCTCTTTTTTCTGGGGGGGGGGTTATGTCGAAATGCGGGTATGGTTGCATAAGAAAGCATAGATATGCGGTTTCAGTGTCCTTGTTTACATGTAGTGTTTCATGTTTTGCCTTTGCAACAGTTTGTCTGGAACGCGCTTGTTGCTCCTGTGTGTTAGTTTCCAAGTTCAAGAGTTTTCTTGATTGTTGTTCGTTGTATTTTTCCAGTCATTCCTTTGATTCCAATTTCTCCCATTCCTTTTTCAAACTTTTTCGGGGTTGTTCCTAGTGCTCCTACTATTAGAGGAATTATTTTGATTTTCTTAATCTTTCATATCCCTTTCAGCTCTCTTGCTATCTCTTTGTATTTGCTCGATTTCTCCTTTTCTTTGATATTTAACCTGTGGTTAACTGGAACTGCAAATCTCCGATTTGAAAGGGTTTTTCTTTCTTGTTAATTATTACGACATCCGGTCATCTTGCTTGGATGAGTTTATCAGTTTATATTTCCATTATTATTTATATTATTATTATTATTATTATTATTATTATTATTATTAGTAGTAGTAGTAGTAGTAGTAGTAGTAGTGATAGTAGTAGTATGTTCTCAGTGTTCTAACGCAGGTTATCATTTGGATTTTTTAGTATGAAGCATTCATAGTCTCATTCCTCTTTGTATTCTTTCAATAGAGGTATAAGTATACTCCCTCCCTTTCATTATATTCTTAATATCATCATCATTATTATTAATAATATTAGTACTATTCTCATCATCATCATCATAATCATCATCATCATCATCATCATCATACACGTTGTCGTAGTCATCTCACTGGGAGTATTCGCATAAACCATCATTAAATTGAGGAAACAACTGTCTTTCTCCCTCAAGTCGCCGTAGCAAGAAGTCTTCCAGGTTTCCAATAGTCTTGACTTTTTTCACTTACATTTGCAAATTAATTTGCCTTATCACAACAGGTGTTTTCCTTTGAGTTATCATTTGTCTTCACTAGATTTTTAGTGGAAATTACCTTCCTCAAAGTTCAACTAATAAGTGTTATATTTGGTCAAAATCGAACTATTTTTCTTTAATGATATTGTTTCGATTATCGATTTTCGATATTTATAAGCGGTATTTCGATAGAAAAGTTATCTGTAAGAATAACCCCATGCACAGAAAGTGCAGGTTTTGTGAAATTCAGAAAAAAACAAAACGTGTTTTGGAGTCGATAGAAAACGAACATGCACACACACACACACACACACACACACACACACACACACACACGCACACAAAGTGCCGTTTATATATATATAAGATATATCTCGTCGTGCTAAATACACAGAAATACTGCTGTAGCTGCGTTTCTTTTGTTTTTGTTTTTTTACATCCAGATTTTGCTCGCCGTGCAGAAGCAAGATCTTTTATGCCGGCAATGAAGTATTCCAGACTGCTGTTCTCATAACTCCATTAAGGTTCAGGTGCGGCACAATGTAAAATATGATTTTTGGGTAAGCTTTCAATAGATAGGGACCTTATATCACGACTTTATTTGTACTCTAAAGGGCACAGGTAAAACTTTAATTTTGCTATCAAACATGCAGATGACTTCTATGACATCTAAAGACCAAAGTCAGTCATCTCGTTTACCGCGTTATTTATTGCTTGAGAACTAGCAATATCTCAATCTTTTTGTATTCATCATACTTGCAATCTACCTTCGATGATTCTTTCTCTCTTTCTCTTTTAATTTCTCTGTTCTGTCGTGAGCTAAGAATTGTAATTTATCTAGAAATTTGCGCGCCGCAGGTACCGGGCTTTTACAAGTTTTGTAACATAATGCATACGAGCGCATATGAAAGTATCAGCAGCAGCGGGGGATTGCTGACTTACGAAGAGATTGACAGCAGCAGCAGCAGCCGAAAAAACATATGCAAATTAAGAAATGTTAGCGGGAAGAAAAAGGGAAAAAAAGAAAAATAATGTCGATGCCGAAGGGGACGGAAATGAAAAGCGAATATAAGAATGGACCGGCTGTACCCAACTTGCGGTTGACAGAAGGAGAAATACGTATCAGGCTACAATAGACAGGTATCTGCGGAAGTGTTACGGAAAGTAACGGCAATAAAATGTTTTGTAAATAGAAGAAAGAAATGCCGACGGGGATTTTATTTATTTATTTATTTCCATTTTTATTTTTATGAATTACTGAAGTAAAAGTAACAACAGCGTTACAGCTGGGCTCTTTCGAGCTAGTGCCCCAAGTTAAACTGCTTTTTATATTATAAAAATATTTTTTTTGCATTTTATAAAACGTTCGATTCCAGAATAATGATCCTGGTAGTGATAACGATTACCACACTGTCAGTAATGACCGCGTCAACAGTAGCACCAGTAGACGAAGTTATCTCGACCCCTTGATGTAAAATAGAAGTGCTACAGGTTTACGGTTTGTATAACCCCTAGAACTTGTAGCCATAGCCAGGTCGTAATAGGCGTTCAAAAAACGCTCACACGATACGAATCACTAAAATACTCTCCCTGGTAAACGATCTTGTCGGACAAGCTCATCACGTTTGCCCATATACGGAGCAAAATGAAAATATAAGCCTGCGCACACACAGCGCCAAGCAGTATCGATGTATGCATACTATCAATATATCATTAAATGTGTGTATATATAGATAGATAGATAGATAGATAGATAGATAGATATTCCCCTGTATAATTAAATTAGTTTCTTCAAATTGAACAGGCATAAATATTTAATCAACCGAATTGGGCATTAATTAATGACCGGGAGCCATGTTTTATCGAATGTCGATTGATAGAAAACGAAACTAACGTAAAATAAAATAAAAAATGGCCGGTTGAAAACAAAATTGCAAATCTTACTCTAAAAATAACTACGATAATAAAGATTCAAGATAATATGGGTAACATGCTACAATAAATTGGAATAATTGTTTGTAGTGATAACAGAGATATGTTTTCCGGTAATTTAAATAAATTAAGTAGAATTGAAAATCTATTTAAAAAAACATATATGATCGTTTTTATACAGAAACGCTGACATCAATTTCGATATGATTAACGAATGATACAATTAGAAAAGTTACGCATCGATAATGACCGTTTTAATTCGTTTAAATGGCGAATATCAAACGTCTTTATTATCGCGAAAGTACTATGAAACAGAGTGAGAGTTAAGAAATGTTTAAAGGCATTTTCTATTTATACTAAAATGACACAAATATCAACCTATAAAATACCTTATATATTGCATCGGGTAATGTTTGAAAATCTGTTTTTATTAACAGTTATCATTAAGTTGTTTGACAAGGGCGACAACTCGTACTTACCTATTTGTTTATTTATTTCCAATTTTCTTTTACTACTCTATATAACCGTAGCCTTCGTTATAAAGATGGCCGGCCAGCTGAAAAAATGACGTCATCAGCGATGTCCCAACAAGCAAGATATGTGGAACTCTTAGACTGTCAATAATTAACAGTAATTTTTACAGACAGCGTTACAAAATTCAAAATTGGATTGAAATAAAGAAAGAACACGATGATTTATACTGGAACTCATCTAATATTAATAATGAAAAAATAATAATAAAAAACACAAGTTGTTTGTTTAAGTATTATAAGCAATTGAATATTTCGTTGTATTATAGATTTTAAAGATTAGAATTCGTTCTTTAATTACTTATAAATTACATTTTAAAAAAGTGAAGGAACACGATTTGATTTGTAGTAAACTTGAAGTTTATTTAATATAAATAAATGAAAATTATGCATGTAAGATTATGAATATTTGAAGCAGAACACAAGCAAAACATTATAGTATGAGTTAAGACAATAAACAAATATTAAAATTAAACTATTTTTTAAAATCAAAATGAACAATATTTTTTAAATCAAAATGAACAATATTTTTTTAAATCAAAATGAATTTTTTTTAAATCAAAATGAATATTTTTTAATCCAAATGGACAATATTTTTTAAAAATCAAAATGACTATTTTTTAATCAAAATAAACAATAGTTTTTAAAATCAAAATTAATATTTTTTAATCAAAATGAACCACCATATTTTAAAATGCAAATGAACCACAATATTTTTTTTCAAAATCAAAAACAATATTTTTTATAAATTCATGAAATATTGTACAGTAAAAAAAATAATTAACCTAAAGAAACAATCATGTTTCTTATTTAAGATTATTTCACCACATAACAAAAATAAGATGCAAAATCATTTTTTTTATATCCATATTTTCAGTTTGTTAAAATACGTGGGTTTGTATTACTGTACACATAGATTCGGAAAAGTTGTCAAAAACAAATATATAACAAATAAATGTTATCAAAGGCAAGATAAGTTACTTTTCTACGAAACTGGATATATCTTTCGTATTTTTATTCAATGTAACATGTTTATTCAACTCGAAAAACATACAGTGTTTACCGATGCATTCGAAAATTCAAGATGGCGTCCGATTCTCTCTTTAACACGGTAAGTTTGGGAAAAGGTGTTATAAATACAAAACCGGATAAAATACTGTTAAAAACCTGCTCAATATATGTTACCGTGACATAGCTTGACATATATTCGGCGCGTTTTTATAAGTATTTTGTATAGTTTTGTATTTATAACACCTTATCCCAAACTTATCGTGTTAAAGAGAGAATCAGACGCTGTCTTGAATTTTCGAATACATCGGTAAACACTGTATGTTTTTCGAGCTGAATAAACATGTTATATTGAATAAAAGCACGAAAACTATTTGGTAGAAAAGTAATTTATCTTGCCTTTGATAACATTTATTTGTTATATATTTGTTTTTTGACAACTTTTTCGAATCTATGTGTACAGTAATACAAACCTAATTACGTTAATGAAATGAACTTTTAGACCATGAGTGAACGCGCGTTTTTTTTAGTTTAGTTTCTTATATATATATATATATGTATATATACATATATATATATATATATATATATATATATATATATATATATATAAGTATTTTTAAATTTTATCTTTCTAGCTTTAAAAAAAAGTTTTAAAATTTTATCAGCCGGCATAATTTATTTTTAAATATTGAAAAATTTCAGGAAAATTAATTGTTGTTGTTGCTAGATTTTTAAAACATGTGTGTCAACAGCTTAAAAAATCGTCTCTTCAAAAGAACGTGTTTTAAAGAGTCGATGTTGTCTCGCATTTTCATTAGTTTTGTATGCTGTAAAATATTTTTTTTAATGTTAGCAATTTATTTGAAGCTTCTTCTTTCGAATGGTAAAAAACTTAGGATGATAATATTGAATTAAATTATAGTTACATCGTGTGAAATACAGGGGGAGCACGTTAAAAATTACTTTGCTGAATGGAGATATCCACGAGTGACTACCGGTGACTACCGGTGTCAAGCAACTAAGGGACTATCCGTGATGACGTCAGCAGATTAAATTATTGTTGCCCACCGGCCATCTTGTCTTTTAAGACAGTCTTGATATAACTCTCTCTAATAGTGAATACATTCACCCACATCCTGACATTTTTTTAAATTTCTACTGTAAATGTGAGGAAAAGCATACCTCTTTGTTTAAATCATCGACACCTTTTTATACATATGTGTCTGTATACATTACTAACACCCATGTAAATTAGATGATTTCAGGATTATTGTCAGTATACAAAAATTAGTAAACGCTCGGACTAAACAACGGACAGTAATGTTGAAAACAGCTGAAGTCATAAAAACTAAATCACCCTCGTATGCAAAGCTTAATCGACAGTCGCTAACCAGGCATCTAGAAAAAACAACGGAAGAAAATTGAAACTGCAGTGTTTTAGACTGTCATCCCCCTATCCTTCTCATCTCCAACTCTTTCTTATCCAATTTCACAACATGGCAAGAAAGAAGAAAAGAAAAAAGAAACAAAACAATTCACTAAAGATTGAGTATATATCTGAAATTTATTTGTTATAAATTTCAAACAAGTAAAATATATACTTATTTTCCTAACATTACGCTGTCAAGCGTACTTGATGCATATTTTATTTTATTCAAGTTAAATCAACGTTTCTATATGGAACTCAAACCCTTGACGTTATTCTCGCGTTGCCAACCGTTCAAAATACAACCGCTGAAAACAACGCCCAGATCTTTACAAACAGACGTTTATTTACCAACTTTACAACATGACAAGAAAAAAGGAAACGAAAAATGACAAACAAAACAACACACTGAACATGGAGTATACGTCTTAAATATATTTATGTTATAACTTTCAAATAAGTAAAACATTTGTTATTTTCCAACTATTACGTTGTGATTTAGCTTTCAAGCGTACTTGGTGCGTATATATATATACTATAATATAAAGTTGAATGTGTATGTGTGTGTGTGTGCGTGTGTGGTAACGAATAGGCTCCTATATGGTTGAGTATTTTAAAATCTGATTACATATAATAATAAAAGATTATCGAGGCACAGGAATGGGCATGTTTGATCTGGCAGAACGGTGGTTAATTAAAATTGGGGGGGGCCGCGTTCGCGTCTGGTCAACAAAGTATTGAAATAAAAAATGTACAAACAAAAAAAACGTTATCAAGTGTTTTTGATATAGACATATTTAAGAATACTTTGATAAATAAGTTTTTACTAAAATAGGGATAGTATAATAAAATTGTGGGGTCTGCGTTCGCGCCTGGCCTCCATAGAATGGAAGTAGGCACACAATTTAATAAAGACTCTTCATATCTATCTGCGTAAGTATACTTTGATAATTATGTTCCAGTTTGAAGAAATATGGTATAATAAAATTATGGGGTGTTCGTTCGCGCCTGACCTCAATAGAATGGAAATATGTGACAAAGTTTAACTCCAATTTTTATATAGAACCACAGAATATTGTGATAAGTGTTTTAGTGTGAACAGGTATGGCATAATAAATTATGGGGTTTATCTATTTTATTTTTACTTCATCATATTTAACCGAAATGTACAACCCTTCCTTTTCATAACCTATCATACTTTCATAAATCAGAGCCCCATCTGTAGGCTGTTTTTGAACCCAGTCAACGACGGATACTTTTGCTCGTATATATATATATATATATATATATATATATATATATATATATATATATATATATATATACATATACATATATATATATGTATATATATATATATATAACTTGCGTTCTGTTAAACATAAGCGAAACCGAAATCAAAACTTATGAATAATTTTTGATAAACTTATTTATAAAAAATAGAGGACTTTAGTGTCATCAGCTATAATAGAAACCGAAACAAAAACTGATTAGGTATTCTCGGTAAAATCATTTATAAACAAATAAATGACTTAAGCGCCGTGATCTATAATCGAAACCAAAACTAAAACTTACGAAATACATATATATATATATATATATATATATATATATATATATATACCTATATTGAAAAAAAAGGTTATTTAGTGATTCTCAAGGCGACGATCGCACACACGTAGTAGAATGTAAATAGATGGCAACACATTGTCACAGTCTAGTTCGTGGCCGAAATCCTGGAATGACTATTTTCAAATGCGGATGCATGCCTGTTCAAAACTGTTGTACACACACGCGAATGAGATAAAGCAGATGCGCCTCGAGATATCATTTGTCAAAATTGTTTACACCGAATCTCTCTAGCCTGACTTTTTTGCCGTTGCTTACGTTGACAGGGATCACAAGCGAAATGCGAATGGTACGTCGAATAAAGTAAACAATACACGCATATTTACTATCTATCAGCTATACAGATAAATGGTTTTTTTCTGCTTTTCGGTAAGACATTACGCAACTATGCGTTTAGAGGCGCCCATATAATTCTAATATAGTCACAATTTTTACCAGTACCTGGTGCATGTTTTCTGTAATCATCAGTTTCATTCAATTTTGTAAATTGAAACATTATTTTCTACGAAACAAATTCTTCCGTACAACCCATACTTAGAGCAGCTAAAAGTATATTTCAATCAAGCAAAAAATCTGCGAATACTATCATATAATTTACGGAGCATTCTTCTTCGGCGTGTATACTTACAAGAAAATATCATTAACACCACACATTTATGAAGTACATAATTTTTCAAAATTACCGTAACATAATATGAGTAGTTTCTAGCAATTTAACACGCCATCAGTAGTAATTATAATCAATACTTGATATTTGCTGTTTAATCTTTCGAGGTATCTATTTAACTGTAAAATACCAGGATAAGGCTGGGTTAGCTTGTTTTGTTTGATTACATTTAATTTTATACGCGTATTTTTCACAATTCGCTCCAAATTTGTTTTGGGGCACATCAAATCGTTTTTAATGACAAAGTTATGTTAAATCTAAATTTAATAGACATGGGAATTTACATATTGCTAGGCGTGTATCGGAACACTTTCCAGCGATACGTCAAACGGTGAAAACGTTGAATGATTACCCTATCTCTAATTGTAAAAGTCTTTAAGATTTTCTGACATAATTTCAGCAAGAATGCAACTGCGTTAATTTAAACTCTTAAATCAATCGACGACCAATTTAATCCGCTTACTTTCCTGATTTCATGTGCTTTTTATAAAGCGATTGATTTGATTAATGGTCTTTGCTTTTATTTATGTGTGTGCCCGCCCAATCCTTTCTCTTCTTATCGTATACTAGATTTATTCACCGGCTAGCTATTGCTCAACAAAGTTCCGTATTTGAACTGATTAAACTGTGATTACTTGAAAAGTTTTAAACTTTCCGAGAGTGGGTCGAGGGATGAGCAAAATTAACTCTCTTATCTATGGAAAACGCTAGATTATATGCCTGGTTCTCTGAACCGGATACCCAGACATGATATATTATCCAGACACTCTCAAGTCTCGTCAAACCTCGTGCAACGATATGTTGGTAGTTTTCTTCGGGTTACCTAACAGAACACACGGGAGTTAAATTCGTCTACGTTACCACCGCCGTTAGCGTTAAAATATAAGATTGCTTGTAAAGAAACAACGTCATTACTTAAAATTTTTTAACGTTTTCTATTCTCTCTTTTACTCGTCGGTAAGATAATTCCGCCAAAACACTTATTTCAAATAATCCGCATTGCATTCATACTTTTGCCCGGAATAGGAACAAATATTGATACTTATTTCTATAGATAAACAAACACTAATATTTTGTAATGCTAATGCAATTTTTTAAAGATTTTGAAACAAAGCGAGGGCGCGCTTAGGGAAATGCATGCGAAATAACGTTGCCTGTGAAGAAGAAGATTATACAAGAAGAAAGAACCGGTTAAAGAAGACGATCAGCTTATAGACGTGGATGACGTACCAGATAACGATAGAGATAGATGTCGTCCGAGAGCACGTTACGAGAAGTAACGCATGGTGGGGGAATGAGGGAATAAATCTCGGGGTTATAACAGAAAAAGCGAGTATTAGTTCTTCCCTCGTCCTTGTCTACTTAGCGAATGAAGCTATCACGTGTTGGGTAACGTTAAAATTTTATATGCCGGCGTAAAGTATATTATGAACAAATGAAAAAAAAATTGTTGAATTGAATGTCATTTTTGAGGGTCGTTATACTAATTAGTTATACTCAAAAGTATTATATCACACACAAAAGCAGTTTATAAGGCTGGGTGTTTGGTAACTTGTTGGCAACGTTACAATTTTACATCCCAGGGTAATGTATATTATGAACAAAGGAACAAAATTTGTAGAATTGAATGTCATTTTTTGGATATCCTCATAAAAATTAGTTATTCTCACAAAGTTTATATCATACACATAGACAGTTTATAAGTAATATGGTTAGTTGGTGTTGTAAGGTTAAATTACCGCGAATTAACTCAGATTTGCTCTACCGTTACTACGAAAAAAGTGGCGCATTGATTACTTTTCTCATTAAGATTAGTAAAGTAGCTTTGTCAGAACGTATATGGTGCCTTTATACGCAATTTTTGTACTAAAATTGAAAGTTCATTCGTTTCTGGCCATTGTTTTTTTCTATGTTATATTCACACATAATAACTTCAACACTATAATATAAATATCCTTACTTTAAAGATAAATTTATGTTAAAGTAATAAACATACTTTTAATATTTAGATTAAAGTAGTTCAATTTAAGCCTTTTTTAATGTGCATATAAAAATAAAATTTATAGAAGATAGCATAATGCAACATAATTGCATTATGCTATCTTCTATAAATGTTATGACTAAACCTGACGCCACTTAGATATAATCGTGAAATATGCTATTTATTTCATGTTCATTAATCCAATCAATATGTGTATGTATGACTACACATGTACAGATATACACATTTTTTATATGCAATATTTTACACATAGGATGTTTTTCCTTGCGTCAGACATTCAGGTCGCGGGTCCATGATGCTATATTTCGGGATGTCTTCTTTTCGTCAGGTAAGTGATCGATGTTCAAACCCGCATGGCGATTTCATTGGAGATAAAGCAGGTTGACAGAAATTAAAAAAAAAAAATTATCTGTTTAAGATATATAATTTATTTATATCGGAAATCTGTTATTACTAGGGCTACAACAACACAATATTCTGTTCATTGTTTATATACTCTCGAGTATATATCGGACATAGACACAGCTAATCAACAGAGAACAATACCATTCCCTATAAACGCATGTGAGATATCAACGGATACACACTTGAGAGTAAAAGCAAAAAAATAATATGTTGTTTTCCTTGCTCTAGTTATTACTCGATTTTATGTGCAATATTCTATATAAACATGTAGCCTTTAAAATATTTGTAAGTTATTAACACATTTTGTTATTTTATTTTATTTATTTCTTATATTCTGCGGTACTCGTATGATTATTCTGCGTTTTTATTTTATTTTAACTTTTTGTATTACGTGCTTTTGGTATTAAATACTATCTATATTTTTAATTAATATTTAGCCTTGATTATTTATGTTATTAGTTAATATTTATTTGTTTATTTTATTTATTCTTTATTATTTTTTTGCAGTTGTGTCTTTTTCTTTTCTGTATTAATTGTTATAATTACTTGCTATGAAAATGAGACATGAAAGTAGCTAATTGATGCACAGTGACAGCCTGGTTACCACGTTCGAATCTAGTTTATTGCATGCCTTCACTCTGGACATTAGCGAATCTCCCGTGATCCCCCAGTAATTTAACCTTGTCATCCGTGTAAAAAAATCATACAGCAATAACATCGGTGAACTCAATTCCAATAATAGGGGCATTTGATTCATTAGAAAATAATTGTTTAGTATGAAAGGAACATTTTTTCAAGTATAACTGAGGTAACTCGAGGACTGCCTTTTCAATAGTTAATTAAACCGAAGTGTATAAAATCACACCACACATATATCACGATAACTTAAGTGAACCATCGCTATTCAAGGTATATCGCAAGGTAGTTTACAAGCGAACATCCAGTGAAAATATTTGAGCTCTTGGTATTGCTTGACCGAGACTGGAACCGGAGTCACACAGCTCATTAGGGAACACCTTAGATATTATCCACATTAAAAAAAAAACTATGAATAATAATCATATATTCTGATTAGTCAAAAAGTAACTCGTTTTTTTTCTAAACGTCCGTTTCATATTTTCTAACACTTTTTGCATCTTGTTCAACAGACCGTTGTTATTTCAAAAGAGTCTATCATTCTGTCTCTCCCCCTTTCTTTTTAACTTTTACGCGTTCTTTTTGTCTCTGAGAAGTTGAGATATAACCTGTGCTAAGAGCACGTAAAAATAACTAGGATTACATAAACTACAAGCAACAGTTCGATAATTTTGAAAGTAACATTTGGGACCAACGAAACAAGGTAATAATGCAGGGCAGTAGAACCCCAGGATACGGCATAAAAAAATAGTAACAAAATATATACATTAGTAAAACCCCAGGATACGGCATAAAAAATGAGTTACAAACTACATATACCCTATATAGGAAGTTTCATATCTGTAGAACAAAAGCTGACAGAGAAGTTTTGTAGACAAAATTGTTTCAACAAGAAGTTTGTGTTAATTATACTCTTTTTATATGACGCGAGTATAAATCATGCAGGAAATATGCATGCATATAATTACACGCAGTAGTAAACTAAAGATGGTCATCACATAAACACCCGAAAAATGGTATGGGGAATTAATACAAATGATTGTTGAAAAAGAATATGCAAATCAGCTAGATCCTTTAAAACAAAGTTGTACATTCTGTATATATATATATATATATATATATATATATATATATATATATATATATATATTAAGATGAATATCAGTACACAAAAAATACAATTTTTTCAGGTTAAAATGTTTTCCCGGCCCCTGGCTACGGTGTTTGCCTCGGCTTACGGTGTTAATTATGACGCTTATAGATTATATACTGTACTGTATACTGCTGTTCTGTATATATATATATATATATATATATATATATATATATATATATATATATAAACATACGCACACACTCACTCACACACATACACGCACACACATATATATATATATATATATATATATATATATATATATATTGTTTTTATTGGATTGATAGGAACAGCTAGTGCATTTTAATTTTTCGTTACAATTGTTTCGCGACCATTGCTATCAATCTAAAATTTCTTGTCTTGATTCTGTTAACACTGTATATAAATGCTTGATTACAAAAAAGGTAATTTTGAAACTCAGAAATTAAGTCAACTTATATCGCCTAAAAATGTATTGGTATATGAACAATTACCGAATTCTCAATTACATAAACCTTATTAAATTATTATTAATAAGATATATATATATATATATATATATATATATATATATATATATATATATATATATATATATATATAGGAAGGAAGAAGACGTATTTTTTTATATTATTCCACGATGTAATGTTAAAATGTATATCTTTTGAACATTGTAAACGCAATTATTTATCCACACCTCTTACACAACTACACACATTTGATACTCATGCATACTTTTAAACAATAAATCAACACTCTTTAAGCTTTGAACACGTAACCTACCTGATGACGACTGAACGTCTTAGTTGAAACCGTTAGAAAGAATAAAAATATGGATCTAACTCGAAACACATCGACAGTAATACAAAAAGAGCAATTCGAAAATTGGAAAATCTTAAAA
Source organism: Euprymna scolopes (assembly GCF_053919585.1). Lineage (NCBI taxonomy): Eukaryota > Metazoa > Mollusca > Cephalopoda > Sepiida > Sepiolidae > Euprymna > Euprymna scolopes. Next base: position 55,056,971 of record NC_136523.1, on the reverse strand, counting down.
AGAAAAAAAATTAAACAGAAACATGTCATGGTATTTATACCATTTTTGTCCTCCCTTGTATTCGCTTCGTTTATATATATATATATATATATATATATATATATATATATATATATATATATATATATATATAAGTATATATATATACATATGTATATAGATTGGATAGATATGTATGCATATATATGCATATATATCTATCCAATCTATATATATATGTGTGGGTGTGTGTGTGTGCGTGTGCGCGTGTGTGTGTGTGTGTGTCTATGTCTAGGTATAGATGCTCAGCAAAGCCTACACCACTATGATTATATTTTATATTTTAATTTGTCCCAAGTTTAAGTGCACGTGCATCTTTTCGCTGCTTGATATTTTTCTATGTAAAATATCTGAAAAGGCTGAATCGCTGATTTCTCTATCTTTATTCTCATGCGAAGAACAGGTAATCCATAGTTCATTACTTAGACTCCGCATATATAAATAGAAGATCGACGTTTTTGGAAACCGACACAGCAGCCATACAAAACGGGTGACATATCCTTCAATATGCGGCACACAGCTTGAACGAGAAATTGCAAGATTCAACTGTGAGTAGAAATTAATGAGGAAGAATTTGTCGGATTCATGGAGACAGCATTATCGGCGTGCAGCGGATGCCAGGTTTAAAGAAAAAGGAAGGTCATGT